>NC_090997.1:27281136-27584166 GCF_041146395.1 Eulemur rufifrons | reverse complement strand
TGAAAAATAATTCATGAAATAAATGTCTTTCTCATGAGCAGTTAGTTGAATATCCTATGATTGAGGAAATCTTCCCTAAATGGTATAGGTATTTGGTGGTAGGAAAAAAATTTAACTTTCTACTTGTCAGCTCTCAAAAGACAATTGGGGAATACTGGATGTTCACATTGATGTGCCATTGACTTAACCTACAGCATCTGCTAATTTCATATCTTCTTCCTGAAATAGTAGAGAGCTCATAATATTTGGCTTCTGGGATGTTATTTAGTTGTAGTTAGTGTAGTTAGTACATAAGAAGGTCACTGGCATCTCTTTAAGTAGGATCATGGATACCAAAAATAATTGACATTTAATTGAACTTAATTGTTGTGGAAAGTTGATATAATAAAATCCCATCTACTTAAAATTTGTAAGTAACCTTTTTGATATATCTTCTATCAAAATATAATGTTTACTGCTATATGGATTGTTTTTATTTCTAAATTTATTTTTTATTTTGATATGAACTTTTAATTTTCTTTCTTTCTTTCTTTTTTTTTTTTTTTTGGAAAAGAATAGAAAAGTATTCAAAGTAAATTTATTACAAACAGAGTTTTATTCCAATCCATCATCTATAAGTCCAAAAGATTTTTTGGAAAGTAATTTGTTCTTTTGTGTGTACAGGTGCATTTACCAGTATTAAAAAAAAGAAAAAAAAGTTTAAATATCTTCATTAGAAATGTATTAAAATTTATGATTTATGTGCATGGTTTTGAATAATTTATACATACTATAATTCATTTTCAGATGTTTAGTTTACTAGATTGTATCTTTCATTTAGTAATTTAAATTTGATTATCAATTTATGAACTCATTGTGCTCTGCAGGCTTGTTTTATAAGCTACCTGTTAATTTCACTGAAAACTGGTATATGAAGATCTTGTCTCAAGACTGTAGTTCAACATTTCTCACATACTGATTTAGATGCTTAAGGACTATTTTTGCTGTTAAAAAGCTATAGACTTGCAAAAGTGTAAAATATGTCAACCAACAATCACAGTATGATAGATAATGGCTATACTATAATTAAGATTTGCACAATATTCCATGAAAGCACAATGATAATGTACTAAAAAATTAGAAATCATAGAAGACTTCCAAGAATATGTTGAGCTAAGTTAAAACAGTTGAGTACCTAAGTAACCTAGATTCAGGGTAGGACTATATGGCAGTAGAGGGATTTCAGGAAGGGAAACACCATATGTGAAGAAGGATTTACAATAGCATATGTGAAAACATGGAAAAAATAACTTAAGAAATAGCCAGTGACATTGTGTGCTAGGCTAAATTGTTTTTACTTTTTCCTAAGAAGAGTGGTAAGGAACTGATGATTTTTTAAGCTGATGAATTATGTGATTGTTTTCTTTTGAAAGATAACCTTGACACATATTCTATACTTAGTAAGTGTGCTTTTGAGGCTTTGCCTCTAAAACAATGTCTCTTGACCTCTTGCTTCATCAACTTTCTGCAATAATGTTTGTTGCCTGAGAATCTATTTCTAGTATTAACTTTGACTTCTCCCCTGAGCTATACTTTCCATCGTCTTTCTTATTGCATCTTCCTTTCGATAGTCTGGAAGAGAAAAAGTCTGATTCAGTACATTCCTTAACATTTTTATTCCTGCATTCATTGGTCCCCTAAGATCTCCCTGCAGATTAAAATTACATAGCAAAGCAATGAACTTGTACTTTCAGAACCATCTTCACTGAAGCAAATCCCCTGAAGATCTGGTAGCCAAATTCAATGAGGGAAAAGAAACTTGTCCTTTAAGAAAGTAGAGGCCTCACTACCAATTGTCAGACACCAGGAAAGAAGTGATTATCTCACATTTATATTGGCCTCACCCCATAAAACTTAAATGGGGATACCGTGGTTCTACTTTGTGGAAAATTCCACAAATGCCTCAATATTCTTCAGACTTTATGCAAATTTATGGAGTTATAGACCCATAGCTTTTATTCATAGCCTATGATTTCATTCTCATCTTTTACCTTGAGAAGGAGAAAAATAACTGATTTGAATTAACAATTGACCATCATACTTAAAAAGATTTTGAAGGGTTTTGGCCATACATTGTCATGTTCTCAGACAAGAAACATTATTATCATCCTCCCCCTTCCACCCTCCACCCTCCCCTCTTCTTGATTTCCAATGACTTTAACTTCCCTTTGTCCCCATGTGTGCCCATTGGTTAGTTCCAACTTATGAGAGAGTACATGTGGCATTTGTTTTTCTATTCTTGAGATACTTCTCTTAGGATAATTGTCTCCAGTTCCATCCACATTGCTGCAGAAGACATTAATCCATGGCTGGGTAGTACTACATGATATATATATATATATATATATGTGCATATCTTAATATATCACATTTTGTTAATCTATTCATAAATGTATGGGCATTTAAGTTGATTCCACTTCTTTGTGATTGTGAATTGTGCTGCAATGAACATTTGAGTGCAGGGTCTTTTTTTGATGAAATGACTTCTTTTCCTTTGGGTAGATACCTAGTAGTAGGATTGCTGGATCAAATGGTAGGTAATTTTTATATTCATTCAAAAAACATTAATTGGCTAGCAGCATATCAATAGTGTGCTGAATATGGTGCAGAATGGAAAGGACGTAGGCTTTTGTCTAGTGATGCTTACAGTGTACTGGGAAAGATATATAGATCAGGTATTAGACAATAAAAATATAATTCAAACTGTACTTAGTATCCAGAAGGAAAAGAAAAAGTTACTATGAGAGAAAAATACTGTAGACAGAAAAGAAGTTCTCTCTAAAGAAGGGATATTTAAGACCCGAGGGATGAGAAGAAATAATGGATATGATGTCAGAGGTATCAATATATGTGAGTGTCATGAGAAGGAAAAGATCTTGTCCTGTAAGGGATAGAAAAGAATGGATGATGTGAATTGAGCACAGTAAGCATGGTGGGAGCAACGGTGCAGAAATGGCTGCTGAAGTAAGCAGTCAGGTTATATAGGGAGTCCTAAAGAATAGCAAGTAGTTTGAATTTTCTTCTAATGCAAAAGAAATATATTAATATATTTTTCAATAGAGGAGTGGTATGATCTTTTTCAGATGTTTAAAATATGCCTGTTCTTCTGTAAATAAAGATCTGGAAGGAGGTTAAAAGTAGAGGAGAAGAACCAGCTAGGCTATTACAATTATCATGTGAAAGATAGTGATAGCTTGGTCTAGGGTTGTGGCAAAGCAAATTCAGAGAAAAGGCTAAATTTGAAATATATTATGGAAGAGGAATTAGCAAGACACGGTATTGAGTAGATGTGTGAGATAGAAGAGAATAAGAAATTAAGGAGGACTTAAGCAATAAAGTAATGGGAATACATTTCCTGAAACTGGACAGATGGTTAAGGGGACATGTAAGAATGGAGGGGCTGAAGCATTACTTCAATATGGTGCATTTTATGTTTAAAGTTCCCATGAGATATTTAAGTAATGATGCTAAATAAATGGTTATGTAAGAATATACTACAGAGAGGTGTGAAGTGGAGATATAATTTTCGGACTCATCAATATACAGATATCTTTATGGCTCTTTGAATAAATGACAATACTTCTGGGAAGAATGTAGAAATAAAAGATACGAAGTTGAAGAAAAAGCCCTGATAAATTCCACATTAAAAGCCAGAAAGAAGAGAAGGAGCCAACAGAGGAGACTGAGAATATATAGCAGGAAAAGGAAGGAGGTATGAGAGAAACCAAATGTTTTAGAAGGTATTAACTATGTTAAATATTGTTTAGGATTTGAACAAGATGAAGACCAAAAACTGTGCTTTGAGTTTAATAGCATGGTAGTATTTCTGGAAATTCACTGGAATAGTTCTAGTGACAAGATGACATGAAAGCTGGATTAGAATGGCCGGAGGAAAGAATGGCATGTGTGGAAGATTTAATGAATATTTCTTTCAAAATATTTGTCTTGTCTAAAAAGAGGAAAGATATGTGAGGAAGTATTTATATAAAAATGTTTTCAATGGTGTATTTGTCTTCAACAAATGTTTACTGACCGTCAATCACGTATGTATCAGTACCAGCCATCATACTAGCCCTGGTCATGCAGTGGGGAAGGTGTAACAAAGAGTCTGCTGTGTAGAGGCACTGTTAGGATGCTGGCAAAGACATATAAGTCAAGTTGGCATAATAACAGGTATTGCTGCATAACAAATTGCTACAAACTTACCAGCTTAAAACAAAACCCGTTTATTAGCTTATAGTTCTGCCAGTCAGAAGTCAGGCGTGGTATGACTGGCTTCTCTGATCAGGGTATCATGTGGCTGGGATCAAGTGTTAGCTGGGCTCCATACTTGTCTAGAGAATCTGGGGAAAAAATCCCCTTTCAAGCTCATTTCTGTTGTCTGCAGAATTCAATTCTTTGTTGTTGACTATATGTCTGAATTCTTGTCACCTTGCTGGCTGTGAGCTGGAGGCTGCTCTCAACTCCTAGAGGCCACCTGAATTTCTTGCCATGTGCCCCACTTTATTTTTGAATCAGCAATGAGGCCTAAATCCTTCTTATACTTTAAATCACTGGCTTTCTCTTTGTAACCATCAGGGGAAAAAAAAAACAAAAAACTGCTTTTAAAGGGCTCATGTAACTGTCTCAGGCCCACGTAGATCATCTCCTTTTCTAAAATTCAACAGTACCGTGTTATATAACATAACCTCATGGGAGTTAAATCCGTCATATTCCCAGTATGTTGTGTTGTGCAGGGCCTGGACAGTGTGGGTGTGGGGTGGGCAGGAAATCTTGGAAGCCATCTTACAATCCTTAAAATTCTGCTAACAAAGACAGGATGGGAATAAAGTTTACTTTGTAAATTCCTCTGCCTTTTCCTACCAACAAGTTATGGGAGAAGTGTTTTAACTAGATGTAATATATTATTGGTGGTTGGTCTTGTGACTGGGCAGTGATTTGTAACTAGTGACCTGAGAATTTTATATAGTAAAATTGATATAGAATTGGAAATTATGTAAGTGTTGTAAAATTTGCCAAAAAGCATATTCTTTAAAGAGAACTTCAGTATAGCGAATCTTTCTTAATGGAATATGATAATTGCAATTAGCATAAACTGAAAATTTCACTGTCTATGAAACTGGGAAGAATTATTGCTGCCTAGATCTGAAATTGATGGAGTAACTAAGCCTATACTTAGAAACTGATTTCCTTAGTGACTTTATCTTGGTCCCCCTTCCTGAAGTTTCCTTTGTAATTCTACAAAGAACAGCATGCCACGAATTTAGCATACCAATTATCTGAACTGTTTCTCCTAATTATAAAAAAAAATTCACTGTAAGATGAAAAATATCGCTCTGAGAAAATTTTCAAAGAGTATCAAGCTACAAGCCTATAGATCCAGTACTCTATAGTCTTTGACAAAAGTAGTATATATAAACAGGCCAACATCATGGGTGTGTGACCTGTGAGTTACACAGGACCGTGCCCTTAGAAGCTTCTATCCCCCCGCACACACTTGGTCTAAAGTTCTGCTGTCATTGATTTGAAATATTTAACCATTTTTCAACAAGGGGCTCATGTTTTGATTTTGCACTAATCCCCACAAATTCTATAGACTGTTCTATGTATAAGCAATGAAATATGTTGCCAATGCATATTTTGAGAGTGTTGGAAAATTTCAAGCTGTCAATTATTTTAGTAAACTTTACAGTCCGGGCATGGTGGCTCATCCCTGTAATCCTAGGACTCTTGGAGGCCAAGGTAGGAGAACCGCTTGAAGTCAGGAGTTCGAGACCAGCCTGAGCAAGAGTGAGACCCCGTCTCTACTAAAAATAGAAAAAAATTAGCCAGGCGTGATGGTGCGTTTGCATGCCTGTAGTCCCAGCTACTTGGGAGGCTGAGGCAGGAGGATCGCTTGAGCCCAGGAGTTTGAGGTTGCTGTGAGCCAGGCTGATGCCACAGCACTGTAGCCTGGGCAACAGAGGAAGACTCTTTGTCTCAGATAAATAAATAAATAAATAAACTTTACAGAAAAAATGTGGCCTACCAGTTTTGAGAAAAATAGATTGAACATAGAATTAGGTTAAATTGATTACAACTACTAGAATTTTTTTCTTTATTATATACTCCTCATTTCAAGTAGAAAATAAGTATGAGGCACAACATTACATCTTCAAATGTACTATCAATAGAATGAAAAATCATAAACCAGTGGATTGTGAAGTCATTCAGATAATAGACACTGTTTTTCCCAGATCTTATAACATAGTTTGTGATGATCTTATTTGATAGTGATGTTTGTCATATAGACTGTTAAAGTAGATTATTTTAATTTTATTAACTAAAATAATCATCTGTATAGTAGAACTGTAGCAAATCTTGAAGATGTTTCACCTGGCAAAAACCACAGTATACTGGTTTTGAGTGGGGTTCTGGAGCCTCACAGCCTTGATAAGAATATTGGCTCTGTCATTTTCTAGCTCTATTACCAGAGAATTAGAGAGAAGAACCATGGGATAACACTGGTTTCCTTTAGACCATACTTTCTTACTTCATTAAAATGATCTAAGGATAATTCTGCCTCAGAAGAGCCTCATATTTCTAACTCGCTACTCTACATCCACATCTGGTAGCCAATAAGCTTATCAAATTTAATGGATTTAAACAGAAATTGTTATCTACCTCAAATCAGTAACTGGTCTTTGCCAGTTCTCTTGAAATTAGTAAATGACACCACTAATCATGCCATTGATAGGAACAAAAACTATGAATCACCCATAAAAATTCTTTTACTTTCACCCCATACATCTATTTCTTCAGCATATATAGGCTTTGCCTTCCAAATATATCCTAAATGCAACCTTGACTCACTATATCTACCTATCTACTCCGAATTAGTCTATATTTTCCTCTTGCCATTATCACCTTCCAGGTGGTATCTCAGCTTCCATTCCTCTCCTCATCCCAAACTCCCTTGAGAGTCTATTATCTACAGAAATCTTTTCATGATATTAATCAGACCATTACCTTCTTGCTCCAAATATTCAAATGGATTCCCATTATTCTCAGAATTAATTCTAAAATCAAGAACAAACAAATAAACAACTAAAGCAGCCTACATTAGCTGGTTTCTGGCCATGTCTGTGACATCACTTCCACCTGCTAATGGCTTCCCCTTATTTTCTTTAGCCGCCCATCTTGCTGTTGCTCGGTCATGCTAAGCATGCCCCTAGGCATTTGCAATGCTGTTCTTTTTACCTTAAATGCTCTTTCCTCAAATATGTACATTAATTAAGATCCCTGCTCAGAGAGGACTTCCCTGCCAGTCCCTCCAAAACAGCTCTTGCTGTTTTTTCTTAGCATGTATCTTGGAATATTTTGTCTTTAAATCACTTATCACCAATTGTTATTAATCAATCAACCAATTAATTCCAATTCCTTTACTAATATACAAGCTATATAATGGGGAAAACTTTGCTTATCTTGTTGACAAGTTCATTTCCAACACTTAAAACAGTCACTAGCACCTAGAAATTGAGCAATAAATATTTTTTGAGTGAAGCCATAGATGGCTACATAATGTCCATGAGAAAGGCATGACCATATTTTCATAAAGCTCTGATTTGAAAAATCTTATTTGCATGTTTTTCCTCAAATATAGATTTAGAAAGGAAAATTAGTTTTTTTAAAGAAGTCATGATGCTTTAAAGAAATGACTATCATCATCTTATCACCTATTAAATTTTCAATAAATATCAGTGAGTAAATTATTATGCTATTCATCTATTCATGGAAGACACTCAATACCTGTTTGGCAGATAAATAAATGAAGGAATAAGAGACATATTGGTAAAATAAATTAACTAGAGTAACCATGAAGTTAGGAAAGAAATATGTAAAATTAAAGGTTTACTGAGTTATAGTGCAGCTAAATATTTGAAATTTCCAAATTCTTCATGTGTAATCAAGCAATTATCAAAAAAGAAATGTCCAACCATTTTAAGATGTTTTGCTTTGGTTTATTTTCCTTGTAGGTGGCAAAGAATATCATCAAAAAGAGCAGGTGAGGCAGTTTTGTATATTAATGGACAATGATAACTATGATAACAATAATCTCCAAAATTCCACAAGATTAATATAATAGAATTTTATCTTCATGCATATCTGGTCCAAACGCATGTCTCTGACTTCAGCTACCCTCTTTCAAATAGAGATTTAGGGACCCAGGCTGCTCCCTTTTGTGACTCTATGGTCTTTAACATGTGTCTTCACAAGTCACCGGGGGAAGAGGCTCAAGGCTCAAGGTTCACACATAGCACATATTTATGGATCAATATGAAAGTGATACACTTAATGACCATTCACATTTCCTTGGTCATAAGTAAGTCACAGAGTCACATATAACTACAAGAGTGACTGAGACATTGTAGTCCAAGAGGAAGAGGAAGTATGTTTAGTTAAACATGGAGTTAGCTTTGCTACACAGTTTGGGATTTAACTAAGAAGAATAGAGAAATTTCTCCAGGATAAATTGTCTTGGCATGTATTGAATGTCTTGAGAATGAATTAACATATACAACATTTGTATAAACATATCAATGAATGTATCAATATATCCTCTCTCTCTCTTGCTCTCTCTCTCTCATATGGGAGGAAGAGGAAGGAAGGGAGGAAGGAAGAAGGTCAAACAGTTAAAATCTACTTGGTGGAATATTTAGTAAAAAAAAAATTCTACCCAAAAGAATAAAAGACATTCTATGACAAAGATACCTGCACCCGAATGTATATAGCAGCACAATTCACAATTGCGAAGATGTGGAAACAACTCAAGTGCCCATCAATACATGAGTGGATTAATAAAATGTGGTATATGTACACCATGGAGTACCACTCAGCGAAAAGAAACAATGGTGATATAGCACCTCTTGTATTTTCCTGGGAAGAGTTGGAACCCATTCTATTAAGTGAAGTATCCCAAGAATGGAAAAATAAGCACCACGTGTACTCACCATCAAATTGGTTTCACTGATCGTCACCTAAGAGCACATTTAGGAATAACATTGATCGGGTGTCAGACAGATGTGGATGGGGGAGGGGATGGGTGTATATATACATAATGAGTGTGATGCTCACTGTCTAGGGGATGGACATGTTTGAAGCTCTGACTCAGGGGGGTGGGGGGAGAAGGGCAATATATGTAACCTAAACTTTTGTACCCCCACAATATGCTGAAATAAGAAGAAAAAAAAAAAAACCCCAAAAAATCACATGATGAGTTGCTTATTGCTAGTACTTGGGAAATAGAGATTTTTTTCTATCAAGCTTGAAATTGAGAAAATAAGTTCACCTTTGAGAGTTAAACTCTAAGAACAGCATATGATAGATGTGAGCCTAGGCATGCAACATGGGAAAGAAAAAGTCTGGTTTCCTGGCTGCTGGACCTAAGTATCACCTGGAAGAATGAATGTCTTACTATATTGAATGTTATAGTAGTGTACACTATCAGAGAGCATATCAGAATCATAGAGACAGATATTGACAATGCCATTGTAAGTTGGTATAGGGATAGTTAGCTTTAACCAATGGACATCAAGTATTCCAGTCCTATTAATTAGATCATTCCTATAATGATATCTTAACCTGATGTCATTAAGCATTCAAATCAACTAATTCTACATGTTCCAATGTAATGTATATGAAAGAAACCTTTAATTCTTGTGTAGTAGCTATGCTGACACAGAGAGAACTTGTTGATCATGGGAACTTTGAGGATTCCCTAAAACTGTGGTGGTGATTTTTCATGGTAATTAATAATGGCTTTTGACTATAATTTTTGGAGAAAAGTGCTGACCAGGACTATGCAAGCATTTATGAGCTGTTAACACCTGCATTTTCACTGTAAGCTAGTATGTTGGCATTCTGATCTCTACCGTAGTTTCATGTGCGTTTTCATTGATCTGTTAAGTCTTTCCTGGGCTTGCTGTTACAGTGAAGAAAAGGACAAATCACTGGGTCCTTAAGGTGTAAAATCATATTCAATTTTTTTCTTGCTGTTTCTTTTATCACTTCTAGTTTCAACTTTTACTATTTTCTCTCTTTTTCTGAATTTACATGCATGCTTTACTCATTAGGCTTATGGATCCTGTGTTTTTGTTTACTATGGATATTTTTCCATTTAATGTTTGTTTTTTTATGTGCAAAAACTTTATAATTCATTTTTTCTTTTATTTTTAGTGGACACATAATTGTACACATTTATGGGATACAGAGTGATATTTTAATACATGTCTACAGTGTGTAATGGTCAAATAAGAATAATTAGCATATCCATCACTGCAAACATTTATCATTTCTTTGTGTTGTGAACATTCAAAATCCTCTATTCTAGCTTTTTAAAAGTTCACACTAAATTATTATTAACCATATTCACCCCACAGTGCCACAGAACACTAGAAATTCCCCCATCTAATTGTAACTTTGTATCTAATAATCAACCTCTCTGTATCTTCCCCTCTCCAATCTTTCTCAACCCCTCATGATCAAAATTCTACTCTTTACTTCAATGAGCCTAACGTTTTTTAGTTTCCACATATGAATGAGAACGCGTGGTATCTGTCTTTCTGTGCCTGGCTTATTTCAGTTAACATAATGTCCTCCAGGTTCATCAATATTATATCAAATAACATAATTTCATTCTTTTTTATGACTACATAGTATTTCTTTATGTATATATACCACATTTTCTTTATCCATTAATCTCTTGATGGACATTTAGATTGATTCCAAATCTTGGCTATTGTGAATAGAGCTGCAGTAGACATGGAAATGAAGGTCTTTCTTTGATACGCTGATTTTCTTTTCTTTGGATAAATACCCAGTAGTGGGACTGCAAGATCGTACAGTACTTCTGTTTTTAGTTTTTTGTAAACCTCCATACTGTTTTTCATAATGACAGTACTAAGTTACATTATCATCAATAATGTATGAGAGTTCCCTTTCTCCACATCCTTGCTGGAATTTGGTTTTTTTTTTTTTTGTTTTTTTTTTTTGTATTTTTAGTAATAGCCATTCTAACAGGGGTGAGTTGATTTCTCATTGTGGTTTTGATTTGCATTTCCCTGACGATTAGTGATGTTGAACATTTTTTCATATAGCTGTTGGCCATTTGTATGTCTTCTTTTGAGAAATGTCTATTCAGATTCTTTGCTTACTTTTTATTTGGATTATTTGTATTTATGCTGTCAAGTTATTTGACTTTCTTATATATTCTGGATATTAGTCCCCTGTCAGATTACTAGTTTTTAAACCTTTTCTCCTATTCTCAGGTTATCTGTTCACTCAGTTTACTGTTTCCTTTGGTGTGCAGAGATTTTTAGTTTAAGTCAGTTCCATTTGTCTATTTTTGTTTTTGTTGTCTGTGCTTTTAAAATCTTAGCCATAAAATTTTAGACTAGATCAATGTCCCAAACATTTCCCCCCAGGTTTTCTTCTAGTTGTTTTATAGTTTTGGGGCTTATGCTTAAGTCTTTAATCCATTTTGAGTTGATTTTTGTATATATTTTTATTCTTTTCCTAATGGATATCCAGTTTGCCAAGTACCACTTATTGAAGAGACTGTCCTTGCCCAACGTTTGTTCTTGGGGACTTTGTCAAAAATCAGTTGGCTGTAAATATGTGAACTTATTTTTGGGTTCTCTATTCTGTTCCATGGGTCTATATATCTGTTTTTATACCAATAACATGCTGTTATGATTACTATAGTTTTGTAGTATATTTTGAAGTCAAGTAATGTGATGCCCACAGCTTTGTTCTTTTTGTTCAGGATTTATTTGTGTATTCAGGGTTTTTGTAGTTCCATAAAAATTTTAGGAGTGTTTGTTCTGATACAGTGAACAATGTCATTGCAATTTTGATAGGGATTGCATTGAATCTATAGATTGCTTTTGGTAGTATGATCATTTTAACAATATTAACTCTTATAATCTATGACCTTGGGATGTATTTTCATTTCTTTGTATCTTCTTCAATTGTTTTCATCAGAGTTGTGTAGTTTTCATTGTAGACATCTTTCGCCTCCTTGCTCAAATTTCTCTAGCTATTTTTTATGGCTATTGTGAATGTGATTACTTTCTTGATTGCTTTTTCAACTAATTCATTATTGGTGTATAGAAATGCTACTGATTTTTTATGTTGATTTTGTATCGTACAACTTCACTGAATTCGTTTATTATCTCTAAGAATTTTTTGGTGATAACTTTAGGTTTTTCTGTATATAAGCTCATGCCATCTGTAAAGAAGGACAATTTGACTTATTCTTTGTTAATTTGAATATCATTTATTTCTTTCTCTTAACTAATGGCTGTGACTAGGACTTCCGGTACTCTGTTGAATAAGAGTAGTAAAAGTAGGCATCCTTGTCTTGTTTCAGTTCTTAGAGGAAAGGCTTTCAGCTTTTGCCCATTCAATATGATGTTAGCTATTAGTTTGTCATATTGAGCCCTATAGTGTTGCCTAATTTGTTGAAAAATTTTATGTCAAATGATGCTCAATTTTATGTAATTTTTTCTGCATCTATTGAGATGATCATATGGTTTTTGTCCTTGATTCTTTTGATGTGATGTATCACATTTATTGATCATCAAACCATACTTGCATTCCTGGGATAAATACCACTTGATTGTGGTACATTATATTTCAGATGTGTTGTTGGATTCAGTTTGCTAGTGTTTTGTTGAGGATTTTTGCATCTATGTTCATCAAGAATATTGGCCTATAGCTTCCCTTTTGTGATATGTCCTTATCTAGTTTTAGTATCAGGATAATATTGAGCTCATAGAATCGGTTAGGAGAAAATTTATCCTCTTTGATTTTTTTGTAATAGTTTGAGAAGAATTAGTGTTAGTTTTTCTTTAAAAGTATAGTGAAAATCATCAGTAAAACCATCTGGCCTTGAGCTTTTCTTTGTTGAGAGAAGCAGTTATCTAACATCAGCAATCTTCTGACCTTTATAAAAACGTTCAGGTGTGAGTTGAAAGTGACTATGGGATATAAAACTATGCAATAAAAAAAAAAAAGAAAATCCAAAACATGCCTTAAGTTTATGCAAATTAGATACAGTCTTGAACAAATACTAAAGCAGTAAAATAGGGATACCTATCAGGTATGTCATTAGTATTAGAAAATAGACATGTATTTGAATTTCAAAACAACTTTAAAATTGTATTTCCTTAAAGATCAAAATGGTTTAAAGAGTACAGTTACTTTTTAACTCTATGTTTAAGAGAGTATCCCCCTGATCCATGCATCACAATTCTCTTTTTTATGAGCTAAAAACAATTTCTTCTTGTGGAAATTGTTTCACAAGGATGTGGCAGAAATAGGCTATTCATGTCAAACTAAAATATATACAGAACATTGTTTCTGTAACTCAATACAAATTAGAATGATTTGAACATCACAAGAAAATATTTTCAAATTTTCTATTGTAAATATTCTATTTTATATTAGCTTCCAACTAAATATGACTGATAGGGCAGAAAATGTATAATTTGTATCATAGGTTTTATATCCATATTGATTTCCATATAGTACAAATTCCTAATTGAAAAAAAAATCCTCAAATCAAATGTAAAGTAGTATTTTGATTTAAAATTAAAAGAATTAAGAATAAATTTGGTCATCCCATTGAGCATATTCTGAATTAGAAGGATTGAATTAATTTTGAAATATGGGTAAAATTTACTATAGAGATTTCATTTTCAAATAAAATAAGGTGATTATTTGAGTCATCCAATGTGACTATGAAAATGCAAATGGACCTCAAAACAAACTTAAAATATTCTCTCTCAGGAACAAAGAAACCATGAGCTTAATTTAATTACCATAATTGTCGTTTGCAGACCTGCTCCATTGGGCTTCTTTGTGGTGATGAAATAAGCAGAATTACCTGTTTACCTCCCATCTCTCAAAGAACAGATGCCATTTCTGCACAAATGTATACAGTACCCCCTTCTGAGACTTCAGTCAGTAGCTTTCCATCTTTAAAGGCTACAAGAATATGGAACATACTGGATACTTATCCAGTTGATCAAGGTAAGTAGAAGGAAGGAAGATATGAAGAAGTTTAGAGTTTGAAAAAGTTGTATCCTGAAAATGTATTTTCTGAGTTATTCAATATTTATTTGTCTTGTACTGCTTTCTTCATTGTCTGTATTTAATGTGCTCTGAATTGTTTATATGTAAACTTATGTTTCTATCAATTTATTTTGAAAGTGCTCAAATAAAAAATATGTATTTTCATATTCTGAAGTATTTTGACACCTGAGGCTGTTTTGATATGTCCTGTTATTTAACTAACTAAATCAAAAGATGTCATATTATAAATAGCATATTCTATGTTAAATTCCAAATTTACTTTTCATATACTTAATGTCACTTGGATAATTAGAGTAAAACCCTTACCAATGTATTACTTATTTAAGAAAAAATATTTTTGAAGGCTATTGGATATTCAAAATAGAAAGGTAGCTTGTCTGTTGTTTTTGGTCTATATAATTTCTGTTCTTTTGAGGAGTAGTATTGAGATATAATGTTATCAAGTATAAAGAAGAGCATTTTGCCTATTTAGAAAGTCAAATTTTTTTTTAATATTACTAGCTCTATAGGTCAAATATTCTTTGGTTCTATCAAATGACAAGAGTTGTAATTTTTCATGTTTTATAATTCAAAGGAGTCATTTGGATTGAGGATATGTCAATTCTGTGTAATGTCTGTCGTTTGTTCTGATTTTGGCCCTCCTGTGGAGTGTGAATGATAGGAATCTTTGCATTTATCCAGGTTGTGAAGTCACTAAATCTCTTAATATACTTTTATTAGAAATATGATTTCAGAGCCATATTTATCTGCACATAATGGGTGTGGGGTGGCAGTGCAATTTGCTGAAGATTCAGCCCAAGGCCAAAGTTGTTCATTTTTAATTCATTTTTCTCATTTTTTTTTTTTTGTCTTTTCCTTTCTGAAGGTCCAAAACAGACAGACATTTTCAAGCATGATATTCTCCTAACAACGGGTTTGGCAGCATTAAGTATTAGCATGTCCTTTGAAAGCTACTTACTTGAAGAACTAATTTCCACTAGAGAGATTTTAGCAAAACAGAATCTTCTTTCTTCCACAGATATTTCCTCTTCTCCATTTCTGAATTTTGGTGTTCATGACCCAGCACAAATTGTCTGGGGCAAAACATCTGTATCACATATGCCTATCCAAACTTCGGCAGCCACACGAGCATTCTTTTTCCTTGATAGGGGAGAGAGGACGACTTTTACCATCTCTTCCTTAATGACAGATTTTATTTTTCCTACACAATCTTTATTATTTGAGAACTATCAGACTGTTGCCTTATCTGCTACCACAATGAATTCAGCAATTAGTGGCATTCCAGGGGCTGATATTGAGTTAAACAGACACTCATTACTCTCCCGTGGATTCCTGCTCACAACTGCTTCCATAAGTGCACCTCCAATTGTCTCTAGGGGGTCTCAAGAGGATATTGAAGAATATTCAGCTGTTTCCTTAATTTCAAGAAGAGAGCGCTGGAGATTGCTGAGCTCCTCGATGTCTCCCATTTTTCCTGCTAAGATAATTATATCCAAACAGGTAGCCATCTTAAACTCATCAACTCTGCACCGACTCAGCACACAAGCTTCCATTCCCAGTGAATATCAGGTTATTACCGAAGCATCTAGCAACCGGAGACTCACAAACATCAAATCACAGGCTGCTGATTCTTTAAGAGAATTGAGCCAAACATGTGCAACATGTTCTATGACTGAAATAAAATCCTCTCATGAATTCTCAGATCAAGTTTTGCATAGCAAACAGTCCCACTTTTATGAGACATTCTGGATGAACTCAGCGATATTAGCCAGCTGGTATGCACTAATGGGAGCTCAAACTATCACTTCTGGGCATTCATTTTCTTCTGCTCCTGAAATAACACCATCAGTGGCATTCACAAAAGTGCCATCTTTATTTCCTTCTAAAAAGAGCGCAAAAGGAATAATTTTATCTTCATCCTTGGAAGAATCCATTACTCTATCAAGTAATTTGGATGTTAATTTATGTTTGGATAAGACTTGTTTATCCATTGTCCCTTCGCAAACTGTCTCTTCAGATTTGATGAATTCTGATTTGACTTCAGAACTGACTACTGATGATCTGTCAGTATCAGGAAACATTTTTAAACTATTGAAAATAGGACAATACAGTGTAACTATGGGCTCCACGGAGGCATTAAATCAAGACAGTTTATCAGATGTGGAAGAAAGTAAAGGATCTCATCAACAGTTCAAACTTCATACAAGTGATAGTTCTCTAGATTTTGGATTAAATGCACAAAGTCATCTGGATGTTACTTTAAAGATATATTCAGAAACCATACATCCAAACGACCTAAAAGACAATTTGCCACCATATACAGACTCAATGCCTGATTTTTCAGAAGTAACCTCCAACGTTGCAGTTTTTGCAGTTTCAGCAACTCAGTCACTTTCAATACAGACCTCTGCCCCCATGTCTGTAATTAGACCAGATTGGCCATATTATATGGATTATCTGACCTTAACATCTGATTTAAGGAAAGAGGTCAGGGTTTCTACAGAATGGTCCAAATGGGAACTTAAGCCTAGTAAGCAGGATCTGGAATCTCCTACTGCAAACCAGAATCTTCCCATCACTAGATCTCTTTCTTTGTTTTCACTGGAGTCCATTCCAGCACCTCCACAGCTGATGATATCTGGTGAGTTTCTCAGTTTCTGTTCAGTAAACTTTTAGAAATGGGTTTCTTTTCTACAAAAAAGAAAGAGCCTGTTGTGGTCACCAGGTGCTCTAAACAGCCTCATTGTAATCAGGGCAGCAGTCAGTTCAATGGAGATCTCGCACCTGCTGTTGTACCTGACACAGATGGTTATTCTTTATGCACTGCCACAAAGGCTACCAGATCAATACAGGAGTAGGCTGGAGACGGCTATACTGCTGGCAAGCAATCAGAAACTGAACTAGTTCAGTGCATTACAACAGATCTTTCAAAGTTTAGAAATAACTTTTATTATTCTCATTTCTTGAAATAGCTTCTTTGTCAGGTTGAACACAATATAACATACCTTTTCTAACATTAT
Organism: Eulemur rufifrons; assembly: GCF_041146395.1. Taxonomy (NCBI): domain Eukaryota; kingdom Metazoa; phylum Chordata; class Mammalia; order Primates; family Lemuridae; genus Eulemur; species Eulemur rufifrons. The sequence continues at coordinate 27,566,971 of NC_090997.1, read as the reverse complement.
CTTTAGTGATGGTATTTTTTTTCAATGGGAAAGATGAAAAAAATCACTGGAACTTTATTGCGTTTTCCTGTCCTGTATGACTTTTAAATTTAAAGCTATGATGCTTTCATTGTATATAATTGAGAATATAAACTAAATTCATGTTCTTCATTTAACAAAAGCACTATACAACAATTGGAAAAGATAATATCATGTGTGAATTTATTTTATTTTATTTTTATTTATTTTTATTTTTTATGTGTGAATTTCAACTCAGAGTATTGAAATAATGAGAAGCCAGTTTTCTTAGATAACAGTTCTTTCTTTTTTTTTTTTTTTTTTTTTTTGAGACAGAGTCTCACTTTGTTGCCCAGGCTAGAGGGAGTGCCGTGGCGTCAGCCTAGCTCACAGCAACCTCAAACTCCTGGGCTCAAGCAATCCTCCTGCCTCAGCCTCCCGAGTAGCTGGGACTACAGGCATGTGCCACCATGCCCGGCTAATTTTTCTATATATATTTTTAGTTCTCCATATAATTTCTTTCTATTTTTAGTAGAGACGGGGTCTCGCTCAGGCTGGTCTCGAACTCCTGACCTTGAGCGATCCACCCGCCTCGGCCTCCCAGAGTGCTAGGATTACAGGCGTGAGCCACCGCGCCCGGCCCCAGTTCTTTCTTTAAAGCACTTTTAAAATCACTAATCTTTTCTCTCCTTGTAATTGCTATCAAACTGGTGAAGATGCAAACAAAGTTTAAAGAATTTTATTGATCAGAAAGAGAGAATTTTTTGCATAACTTGAAGTCCTATCTTGTGCAATTTGTGGAGTTACTTTGGGGTAGTGGAGTTCATCTTTCTTCAATGATAAATTTATAGGTTTTTTTGTGTGTGTATGTGTGGTTGGGTGTTTCTGCTTCACAGGAAGCACATATTACCTCAACCTTTAAAAGTTTTTAAGTTGACAACTAAAATTTATGGCTGACAACTTGCTAATATGAAAGACCAAGTAATTATATTTAGTATGTTCAATATGATATGGTTTTCTCTACAAAGTTTCAAAAGAAGCATAATGAATTTAATTACAAATTTAAATATAGTATTCTCCTTGTACTTTTTATAAGATAATAGATTGTGGTTTAACTGTTAATTGATTCATATTCAATACTTAATATATTACTTGTCATATTTAAAGTTCTTTGTAAATGCAGCTGAGTTAAAACTTCCCTCAAATAATTCACCCCATAGTTACCCTTGCAAATAATAAGGATATGTATTCCTCATTATCAGGAAATTAAACACTAATTTTGCCTTTTTTGAATATAACCTTGTTACTTTCCATTTTTCCCATCCCCTGAAAACATTCTTTGATGGTTCTGACATTTTCTACATTTCCCAGTCTCCTTCTGCTTTTTCTTTCCTTTCTAATCATCTTATACATAATAATAAATCATTTACAAGGCACTTACTGGCATTCTCCCTATTTTTATCCACTGTGTTGGTCAGGGTCACATAAGGAAATAGATAACACACTTCAATTGGGTATTTGGGGAGAATTTAACAGAGAGATTATTCACTTAGATTCACTTAGATCACTGGGTAGAATTTAAGGAAAGGTAGGAGGGATAGTATAGTTCTGAAGAGACCAGCAGTAGCAGAACATCATTATCAGCATTGGGGCTAAAGTGACAGAGGAAAAACAGGACCAGAACCTGAAAAAGAAAGATTCCCAGCTTGCAGAAGCTGTGGCCTTTAGGAGTGGGACACAGGCAATTCAATGAGAACCAAAAGGAAGAGACTAGGGGATACATACCCAACCTCATTCTCCTATTCTATTCTCTGTGGGTGCTTCTTATTGGCCAAACCCATTCAATGTCTGGAAGATAAGGTTAGCCCTATGAGCTGGTGCCCAGTGTATAGAAGGTGGAATGAACAAGAGCAGAGAGATCTGGAAGAGCAAATGTTAATATATTGTACTCCTACGTTTGTCAATTCCCAGCCTGTATTTTCTCTGAACTCACAATAATGGCTTGTTCCACTAAAATTCTTATGGCTTTCCTCAATTGAGACCTTAATTCTTCTAGACAATCCTTAATTAATTTTGAGCTGTCTTCCTAAAACGTTCCTCACTGTGATTATTTCATTTTGTTTCTAATCTTTTTTAGCATGAACTTCATAACCATCTTATTTGTTTAGCAAATAAGCTTATATTTAACTTCTTAGCTGACAAATGCAATGCAATCTAAAATTATCTGGTACTGAAGGAAAGGAACATAGGAAGGTTTGGTTATACAACTGAACCAGAGCCCTTTGCTTAAAAGAGTAACCCTTATCCATAGAATTACTTTCATATTTCATCAAAAATTAATGATATACATGTGGGTTAATTTCTAGAGTCTCTGTTACTTTCTGTTAATCTGTATGTCTTTCTTTTACCCAATACCGAACTGTCTTGATTACTGTAACTTTCTTCTTTTAAAATTATTTTTCAAAATTTAAATGCAGATATTCTCATAGTACAGGCATTCCTTGGGACCCTTATGGCTACCCAAATCCACAGATTCTCAACTCTCTTATATAAAATGGCATAGTATTTGTATATAACCTATGCACATCCTCCTATATACTTTAAATCATCTCTAGATTATTTATAGTACCTAATGCAATGTAAATGCTATGTAAATAGTTGTTATACTATATTGTTTATGGAACAATGACAAGAAAAAAAAAGTCTATACATATTCTGTAAAGACACACCCATGTTTTTTTCAAATATTTTCCATTCTTGGTTGGTTGAATCCATGGATGTAGAACCCACAGATATAGAAGGCTGACTGTATACTAAGGTGTATCATTGCTGACCAACATCAAATAGGTTCTTTATCAGTGGAACACACATTAGGGACAACCCTAGATTGCCATTACTATACCTGCAAATACATCTATAATTCCTCCAAGACCTTATAATGCCTCTAAAGCTGGGTGGCAAACTATAGCTCTTGAAGCCTAATCTTGATCAGTGTCTGTTTCTGTAAATAAAGATTTACTGAAACACAGACCTATCCATTTGCTCACATATTGTCTACCACTGCTGCCCTACTTAATGGCAAAGAGAGTAGATGTGGTGAAGACCATGTAGCCTGCAAAGCCTAAAATATTTACTGTCCAACACTTTGCATAAAATATTTGCCAGTCCCTATGCTAAATATTTTCCTATGGTTTAGTTAATGTTTGATTAAAGTAACTACCATAGAAAAATCTACCTATTTACATATTTTGTCTATATGTATGCCTGATTTGTTCTTCGATATTATTTTCTAATCAAGTCATAGGCCTAATGTAGTTATATCATCATTATATTTAAATCTCATTGTAATCTATTTTAAATAGAAATAGAATGAGAAATATTTCCAAGATCATACAGGATTGGTACTGTATTTACATATTTTATTACATATATAAGGATCCAGAAACATTTTATTTTATCATTAATTTCAAGGGAGAATCTAGGTATAGAAATACATTTTAATGAAAAAGGAAATTTGACAATTTAACCCTATACTGCCTAACAGAAATTTGCAATAAAATTAAAGTCAGAAAATTTAAAACTAAACAAATATATAAATTTGAAAAATTTTATAAAATTAAAACAATGACATTTTTATTTATAAATAATTCTTATTGTAAATATGAACTTAATATGAAAAAGTAGTTAAATATGTATATAATCTGTTTATTCTCTATCATATATTTATGAAGAAAAGACATTATGTTTTTAATCTAACTATGGGACTTCTCAAGAAAGGAATAGTGGTAAGTCACAAGTAAATTAGAACTTAGCAGATTTCCTGAAAATTATAACAAAAATGTATGTTTTTTTCCCCACTTAGATATATATTCAATATTAATTTTTCCCCAAGATATTTTTATTGCATTTTCCACCATGGTTTCTATAAAATGGAAAAGATGAATTTATCATCCTTTTAAGAAGTCCTCAGTCATATTTTTAAAAAATATGCTATTTATCATTTATTATTTTTAGTCTTAGCAAAACATGTAATTAGATCAGAATATATTGAAGAGAGTTATATAATACGGAAGTTAAAATTTTAATATTATAGGTTTTAATCGAAATAGATTTTTTTCTAATTAATTGAAAATATCCTCGATTTAGTTATTGTCCCATTATTGTAAACTGCATGTTAGGTGGTCCTATAAAACATAAAATGAAAACAAGCAACAAGTTAAATAACTAGCATTACATAAAGATGATATCTGCATTGTTCACTCTTGTACTCATACCATCTAACACAAATTGGCATTAAAATAGATACTTAATAGTAATTGCACAAAAAAGATAAATGGAAAAGATTAATACTTCTGAAGTCATTGAAATATATAGCTGGAAAAGGTCTTTAAAAATATCTAGTCTAGGCTCTTCGTAAAGAGAAAACACATGGTAGGCAATAGTGATAGTACAATTGTCTGCAGTGTTAAAATCTTGAATTGTTTCCATGACACTGCCAAAATACAGAACAAATGTGTAACTGATGAAGGGAGAATTTCCTTGTATGTTTCCAAACTAGAGCATTGAGTGCTAAGATTTCCTCCTTACACCTACTTCCATACTGGAAAAGTATAAAAAGTAGTAAACCCATAATTTTGGACTCCTTTGCTCTGGTGAATACCTCACTTTGTATTTAGCCACTGAGAAAAAAATGACACTCTGAACCATCTCCTGTGATTAGGAAAGTGAGGCATCATGGAGCCACCTCTATCAACACGATTCTTTCAGTTTTATTTACCCTTTGAAGTTCACAGTCACTGACCCTGTAGGATAGTGACAGCTCTATTACATTGAATCTAAGTTTTCTTTCTCAGCCATCTTCTAAACTGGGCCAGTCTTTTTGATATAGTTTACTACAAAAAACAAATGAAGTTTAAAAGAGAAAAAGGAACACGTTTTAGCAGTTTGACATTATTTTCCTATAGCAACATGACTATGTTTTTTTCTATCAGTTATTTGGGAAGGAAATATAAAGGATTGACCAGAGCTTCCTAATCCAAATATTTTCTAATAGCAATGGATACCAAAAACATATAAAAATAAATGTTTTATGTTTATTTCACTCTTAGCTGTAAAATTCTAAATTTAAAAAGTACCATGTTAAATAAATTCTAATAAATTAAAAAGGTATATTTTTTTCTAGGAATAAAAACATGAGCCAATGTAGGATATTTAATAATATAATTTACCACATCATTAGCTAAAGACTTTAACACTCAATTTGGAATTTATTATGTGTTTATTTTTTTATCTTGCTTTTCTTTCCTAAGGGATTTATATTATCTCCAAATCTTTTTGTCATCTATTAATATTTCCCAAACATATCAAGATATACATAGCTCACAACAATATTTAATGTCATTCTTAATGCTGAAACAGAAGAGGTAGTTCCATCAAACTCATTAACAAGTCAAAATGCCTTCTGTACGTATGCATACTTATTGCTTATATGTCATCTAGAAAATCTAATGGAAAAATTCATTAAATGTCTTAGTCCCTTTGTGATGCTATAACAAAATACCACAGACTAGGTATTTATTTCTCAGTTCTGGAGGCTGAAAAGTTCAAGATCAAGGTGCTGGCAGGTTCCATTGGTGTCTGGTGAAGGTCATTTTCTCATAGATGGGGAACTCTACATGTCCTCAAGTGGCAGAAGAATTGAAAGGGCTGAACTCACCCCCTCAAGCCCTTTTGTAAGGCACCAATCCCATGAGGGGTGGAGCCCTCATGGCCCAATCACCTCCTAAAGGCCCCACCTTTTAAATATGCTGCATTGAGTATTAAGTTTCTACAGGAATTTTAAAGAATAACAAATAAAAAATTCAAACTACTGCTTCTTAAAACCATACAGAACAAAGTTTAAAAGGTAAAATTTACTGAAGACCATAAAAATATATAAATTAAGATATGATATCTTAATTTGCAGGCTCAGAAATGTAAGCTCTTAATATTACATAAAACATTTGAAAACTGTAAAGAAATTTCAAGCGAATCCAATTAGGATAACATTTAGAACTTGATTGACTCTTTTTAAAGTGCAAGAGTATAACCAAAGAAATGTTGAGCAGGGCAATAAGAAAGCTTGCATGTTTATGTAATATATTTAAAACATTATAGTTAAAATATTATATTGTTACAGAAATGCAGATATTAGGAAATAGAATAGAAAGTTCAGATATCCATGCTATATATAAAACTAAATAAAAGGGGATTTTTTTAATCCATAAAGATTTTAGTATTTACTAAAATGTGTTGATGCATTGTGTTGTTTTGAAAATTCTTTCTCTATACTTCACAACAGAATAAATTCTATGAGGATTAACTAGATAAAATTGCAAAGTAAAACATTAATCTGAATAAAATAAAAGTTAATATTTATTTGATCTCTAAATGGAAATTTTTTAAGCCTAAAAGCCAAAATAGAGAATTATAAATAAATTTGATGATACATTTTATAGTAGACTAATCTTTCTAAGCCAAAAATGATTATAAACATAGTTGAAGTAAATATATGCAGAAATATATGGCCTTATAAATTAGACATGTGATTATCAACTGTTCTTTCAAATCAAAGGAATAAACTGACCACTAGAATAGCAAACCAATTTGTAAATGAAAACTGTAGATAGTAAAAATATATTTAAAATCATTAAAAACAATTCAAAGTATAAAATTTAAAATGAGACACACATTTTAACTATCCATTTGTGAATATTTTTTTCCAATTGTAATGAATTGGAAAAGACATAGTAAAGACACTCCACTCTATTGGTGAGAGAGTAAACTGGCACTATCTTTCTATAGAATTATTTGGTAACAGAAATTGAAAGAGTTTTAAAATATCGTAATATCAATTTTAGAAAACTATTACTGATATTTAATTATTAATAGCCTAATAATTATATTATTAGGATATTTTTAACATAATAAGCATTTGGAAACAACCATTGTCCTGAGATGATGACTTTATTAAATATTGACATGGATAATTATTTTCTCATTCTGTAAAACAAAACGATAAAAGCACATGTATAGCATATTTATAAATACATGTGTATATGCACACCAGTCATACATGCATAATTTTTCTAGTGAATTAATAGTACTTTTAATATTTATTTTTATTTTCTAAAAGTTACATGAGTACATACTTTTTATTTGCAGAACAAAATATGTTTTTGCAAATATGTGCTTATAGTGAGGAATTAAGAATATTTCAAGAAGCATAATATATTTGACTATTTTATTCATATTAGATCAAAATAAAATTTTTACAAGAATGTCAAGAATTATATTCATGTAGAAAATTATTGTAAATCATTGCATAATGACAGTTACAGGAAATCAATTGAAAAAATTATATATATTTCATGGAACAACACAGATATGTTTTTTAATAATTCAAACATGCCATCCACATTTTTAAAAATTAAATTGTTATTTTGATGTTGAAATCATTAGTAACATTTCCATAGCATTTTTTACTTTTTAATGAAATAAAAAGAAACATGGAATGGAATTAATCACATCATTTTATTCAATAGTCAGATATTTATCGACTATTTACCTTGTGATAGGCATCAGATAGCAGTGTAATTGCTTGCTTATTTGTTTTGGTCCAGATGTGTTGAAATATGAACTATACCTTTTTAAAGCAATCACACATTTTTTTCATTTCTGTTTATTTTGAATCATATATATTTGAATCATATATATATATCCTAGGGTTTTTTGAATCATATGTTTATATCCTAAGGTTTTCAAACATATATTTGCATTTCTGCCAACATATGTATAACTATATGTGTGAGTTTTTGTAACCCTCAGTATGGTATATTTTACTTTCCTGGCCAAAGTATCAGTAACAGCCACACGTGGACTCAGAACAGTTCAGATTTTAAACCTGCTTAATCTTATTGTGCCATCTCCAGCCTTTTGTGTCCCTGTCATCTGCACCACTCTGATGGAGCTCTAGCTTGAAGACATAGACAGTGGTAGATACCCATTATCTGCTTTTTGTGAAGTCCTCATCTCTGTGTCTGAGGACTGGCTTTAGAGGTATGTGACCTATGTAGTCACACAGTACTTCATACTCAGAAGGACCCCAAACTTGGTGAACCATGGTGTGTAGGAGTTCAGTGAGACTCGAAGGGAGTACAAAGTAAGGATGTTATGGACGCCACTGGCTGCTACAAAGCATGGTTAGAATGTGCACATATCAAGAAGTAAAGTAAAATCAGTTGAGTTAGGGTTTTTTTTTTTTTCTTTTTGTGTTTCACTGTTGTGTTAAGAACAAAATGCATGCATGAGCTATGGAAATGCAAATTATATAATTTTGATGTTTCTCCTAACAGTTAAGTTCTCTTATATTTACCATTTAAACTGGCAGTGTACAATATAAAGATGAATGGTAACATTTATGCTAATAATTGAAAATTTTAATTTTTCTTGCCTTGAATGACATTAAGCAGCAATAAAAATACCATAAAAAGATGAGAGAAAAGCCATGGGAAAAGGAATGTTTCAGTACTTTTAATGGTACATTTTTCCTGCTTTTTTGAACAAATGGCCCTGCATTTTCATTTTCAACTCAGCTCAGCAAATTTTGTGTGCGGCCCTGTTCATGGATACACTGTTCTGTAATTCTCTTTCCCCTCTGCCAGCCCAGTTCATGCATGGACTTCTCCTCGCATGCTGACCTCTTAACTATCAGAATCCTCAGGATTTGCTCTTAGAATTTTCCCATTTGTCTTTTTTTCCTTCCTTTCCACACACCCTTCACTCTTCTTTTATCAGTTCTCATTTCTTTATTCCACATTTTCTCTTTAGAGATATAACAGTTATACTCAATGGCTTCAAATATGTGCAGAGATACAGGCTGTCTTCATTTCTGACTATTGAACATGTTTTACCTATTTAATATGCCTCTGAAATACTTTAAAAACATGAGATAAAATTCTTATCTCCCCAACACCAAAACCTCCATCGCTCTCCCTACCCATACATTCTTTACCCCTGATTCATCTCTCAGGTGAAACTTATGTCCATCTACATTTGTAAGCTTCAGGGTAAACTATTTTATCAAAAGTTTACTATAAATTCTATTTTGGGCTACCTATTTCTAGTCTCTGTTCTCTCTATTCTGTCTTCCACATTACTTTCAGAGGTGTATGTGTATATATATATATGTACACCTCTGAAAGTATTGCATATATGTGATTTTTTAATTCCTTTGCTTTAAAAGCTACAATAATTACTCATTTTTATAAGAAAAGGTTTAAAATCCTCAACATTCCAACTAGAATATTCAACCTTGATTGCATCATCTAAAGTCATTCTCTACCACCCACCCCTACCCTATTTTATGACTAAGCATTCCTGAATCCTGTCATACAGCTGCACCACTCTGTGGTTTAGTGTTAATAGTCCCTCCTCAGAAACTTCCTTTAATGTCCAGTTTTTCAGAATTCCTATCCTGAGGCCCAATTCAAATATCACTTCCTATTGGAATACATTGTAAAAACACTTGAAGATTTAATTTTTCCCTTTATCCTGCTTCTGTAGAATATTTTGCATAACTCAATGTCACCTTGACCTTGGTAACTTGTTTCTGTTCGTTTCCCTCAGCAGTACTTAGGCTCTTTCAGGACAGGAGTCATAGGTTAATACATACAATGCTTTATCCAAAGCTTTGCTGTAATGATGGAGATCCCGGGGAAGACTATAAAACACCTACCTTAAATTCTCCCGAAGACTCATCAAGTTAATAATAGGTTAGGAAGGCTTAGCTGTAAAATAGCATAGAAATAAAAGGAGCAACATAAGCTGTAGACATGTAGAAGTCTGGGGGTGGGAGGTAGAGTTGGGGTGGAGAACACCCCAGGACTGAAAAAATGAGGTTAAACTATCTAGCCCCAAGGAATAAGCTGGATGGCTCAACATGTAATAATCTCAAGAATTTATCAACTTAACCATGGCTAAGGGTGATTTGGGCTAGGTATGTGATTTGATACCAGGAGACACTGGGCAGCTAGTGAGACATATAATGGTAGAAGGCCATCATTTATATCTGAGTAAGCAGTCAGTACAGGGCTTGATTCCAAATGTTCAGGAAACAGGACTCATTTAGGGAACAGCTGTCTGTTCTTGAGCAAGAATTCAGCACAGCAGAAGTTCAGGCCAGAATATCAGTTCCACAGTGAGGCTATGAATGAGGATGTGCTTTCCATATTCTAAGTGGAGGACCTAAGGCAATAACCAGTCCTGTGACCTGGTTCAGTGTTAAAATAAGCCTAAAGGAGGACAATCAGAGAGAGGAAATGGTTTGACCAAGAAACAACACAGACAATCATCAGGGGGCATCTCTGGGTTTTATGAGAATAAAAACAAACATTCCTGGTTTAAGATATCATAATTGTAGGAACAGTCACTGCCATTTATTTAATACCAACTTGACAAATGACAATAACCTAGGGTTGAAGGTCTGGACTCTGTAAAACTTTACAGATGAAAAATAGGCAATGACTATTTTGGCTCAGGTCCCTCAGCTTGTAAGTGAGTTGGCATTGGAATCTGAGTTTGTGAGATCCAGATATGATGGATTTTTCCTTCTGACATACTGTTCAGTGAAGGAAGTGAGATTCTGCTTATTCTTCATGACCTTCAGGCCTTCACTGGCTCCCATCCTAGGGAAGATCTTGCATAGGCCTTCTGGTGAATGGCATCTCTCACTCCACGTATTGAGGGAGGCCTGAACAGAATTGGGGAAAGCAAGGGAACAGGGATCAAAACTGGAGTTAAGACCTGAGACTCACACTCTTTTGCCCATGTGTGGAGTCAATATACTGAATTCTGCTAATGAGGAGAAAAACTTGCCTCTCCACAGACATAGTTTTTCTCAATTCTATTTACCATTGTCAGGCACTTGTACATAGGAAATTAATAAAAAAGATATTTCTGCTGCCTCCCATTTGGGAGGCAAGTATCTATTTATACTTGAAGCATGTGGTTCAGTATGACAAGTTGTCACTTTAATAAACATCAATCAGCAATATTTTGAGATGTTATTTAATGTCAATAATTAAGATATTATTCAAATCCCTTGACATTGTTATCATCTAAGTGTAACAGTGATTAGCATAACATATGTTCTTCCTTAAGAGCCATGTTTCACTTGGCAGCATATTTTATTCAAGGCTCGCCATGTCCTGGGTACTATTTATGGTGTGAGTGATATGTTACTAAAAAAGACAAGAGTTTCTGCCCTCCTGGAGCTTAATTTCTAGTTGAAAGAGATAGATAATAAACACTAAGAATGATAATTTTTTCCTTCTTTTAATATATAGCATGTTATATATGGCATCTATGTAGCATGTTATATATAAGAAAATATACATAGTATTGTCTCACATATCTCATGTGTATGTCTCTTACATATATATCTCATATGTGTGTATGTATATATGTGTGTATATATCTGTAGGGGGGAGGAAGAGGGAGAGCGAAAGAATTTGATAACCTCTATGGATAAAAGAAAAAGTAGAAGGAGATCAAGTGTGGGGTATCACAAGTTCCAGGTTGATGGGTAAGAGACACCACTGTTAAATCCTATGGCCAAGATTGCTGTCTTTGAAGAAGCAAACTTGAAGAGGAGGAGAGCGAGCTAGCTGTGTAGCAATAGAGAGGAAGAACATCCCACAGAGTCAACAGCCAACGCTGTGTTAAGGTAGGCATGTGTTGACATTTTCTAAGAACATCGGAGGACCAGTTCAGGTGAGCAGGTCAGCAAGTAGGAGACTTGTAGAGGAGTCAAGTCGGATAGATAACAGGGGAGGAGGAACAAGGGGAACAAATCAGATTCCAAGAAATTTAGGCAATCTTAAGAGCTTTCTTGTATTCTAAGGAAAACAAAGAATTATTCCAGGGGTTTGGGCAGAGCAGTGAAATGATCTGAGTGACCACTCTGGCTGCCCTGTGGAGAACGTAGATAGAGGGTGGGATGGAGCAGGGAGACCGGTTCCGAGGCTAACGCCCTAATCCCAGTGAAAAATATCCGTGGCTCAGTCCAGTCTGTCGGCCAAGAAGGCTTGAGAAATAAATGGTCAGATTCTGGATATATTTTAAAAGTCATGTCAGCAGGATTTGCTGATACATTTATTTTTATTTATTTTGATAATTACTTTTATTAAACAGAGAGTATCTTAAGCCACTCTAAAGACAAATAAAGGGGAATTATGTAAACCAGTTTTTCTGGACATGCTACAAGTAGGTAGCTTACCAGAAATTTTTATCAGCTATAAAACTGTGTCTAACAACAGCTCTATTACAATGCAAATCTCTGATAAGTTTATAATGACATTCTTGATAATGGCCCTGAGGCACAGAAAGACCCTGTGAGTTCTGCATCTGCCAAGAATTAATGAGTCATGTTCAGCCTGAAATATATGTTCAGTGCTGTGTATCTATACTCATTTTTGGAAATTTATTTATGTCTTAGTGTTGAATTGAGAAACTCTCTCTTAACTACAAATATTTGATAACCCAAGCTCTGAGTCCCCTGATCATAGAATTTTAACTAAAATATTCTATGTTCAACTGTGTGTGTGTGTGTGTGTGTGTGTGTATGTGTGTCTACATGACAAGAAGTCAATATGGAGTGGAGAGACGTAATGATTCAATTTGAGCTACTGAGAGAGAGCAGATGTTATAATCAGAAAATACAGAATTAGAAAATATTGAAAGATAACAGGGAGGATGCTAAAGACATGACATTTGATTACATTGACTCTTAAATTTTGTGATTGTGGCACAAATGCTGGAACAGAGAATTTATATTTTGATGAACAATGTATTAGTTTTCTAGGGCTGCCATAAGAAAGTAACAAAAACTATTTGTCTCAAAACAACAAAGATTTATTGTCTCACAGTTCTGGAGCCTATAAGTACAAAAACAAAGCGTCAACAGGGCCTGCTCCCTCTGAAACATGTAGGGGAGAATTCTTTCTTGCCTCTTCCTTGCTTCTGGTGGTGGCTGTCAATCCTTGGTGTTTCTTGGCTTGTAATGACATCATTCCAATTCCTGCCCCTCCTGTCACATATATTCTCCCTGTGTGTCTTCACATCATCTTCCTATAAGGACACCAGCCATATAGGACTAAGGTCCCAACTTATCTTAACTAATTACATCTGTAATAACTATTTATAAATAACATCCCATTCTGAGGTATTAGAGGTTAAGACTTCAACATATCTTTCGTGGGAACACAATTCAACCATAAAAAAAGCTACAATACTAAATTAACTTTCTTAGAGATTCATTTATAGTTTTCTCCTAATGGCAAAGTCTCTTATCACAAGGCTAATACGTCATGAAAAATAATTGCTTGTATTTCATAGTATTATTTTTTATGTAATTTTCTTATTCAAAATCATTTTGTTTGAAAACTTAAAGGAAATCTGAGATTAATATGATCTGGACAGAAACTTCATGAATAAATATACATAGCACCATAGGTATGTTTATATTCTTCAATGCTATAAACATCTTTTCTCATAAATATCAAATTGGGAGCAAATTAACAAAAACACTCCCAGCATGTTTTTTTTTTTTTAATTTTGTTTTGTTTTGTTTTTTTCTGGCCCTGGACAGATGTATTTTTGTTCTTTTGTCAAAAATTTAAGTAAATTAACGTGTCTTAATCTCCATTTTCTCATGTAAAAAATACATAGGTCTTTTAAGTCATTTTTTTCTCTAACATTCTCCAAACCAATGAATGTGCATATATTCATTAAAAATGAGTCCCACACTCCAGGAAGATGGATTGTGGAACATAGTTCCAAAGAACACCTAGGAAGTGTGCCCACCACCAAGTCACATGATGCTTACAGGACTGTGTGGGAGCTCTGACTGTTCTCAGATTACCTTTTGCAGGCCTTTCACTGGCTGGTTATGCATGGTACAAATGCTGCCACGCTAAAGCAAATGTTATTTCAGAGTTCTTACACATGTTTCCAGGCTATTTCCCTAGATTTTTAAAAGTCCTAAGTTGTGCAATTTCATTGCCTGGTAATATGGCAGAAGCTTGGGAGGCTGAATAAATTCTAGAATTCCCATTCTATGGCTTGCTAGTTCCTTGGCTTTAAAAACACTATCTGACTTAACCTCCATATTCGCATTTGTAGGGATATCACTAATTTTGTTGAGTCATTTTGAGGAGTATATGAATTAATCTACGTATATTGCTGTCACAGTGCCACCTAAATGTTAGCCTATTTCCAATTTTTATTTGTTAATTTAACTCCACATACTCTCTTTAGTTTCTCCTTTAGTTTCTGCTGTCACAACCCATTTAATACCTGCCTGGTCCTTAAGCTTTGAGTACTCAAAATCTGAACCTTATGCTTGCCCTGAATTTTATTAATAGGTACCCTACTTTTGTCTTGTTCACTTACTGCTGACTAATTTAGTCTACATTTGGTTTCTAGACATTCAATTTCTTGCCTCTGTTGTGGTTCTACATACCTGACTACACTTTGGCCAGGGGCTTGTAACCCTTTTCTAGATCTCATTAATTGCTATTTATACTTTTTAATGTGTATCACTAGCTCCAGAAGATTTAATATCTGATGCCCTGAAGCAGCCATTACCACATTCTCTGGGCTTCCTACTTCTTAGATGAGGCTGTCTCTTCCTTCCTCAGATACTTACTCCTCATCCTGCATTCTCAACTTGATGTTAGACAATATCTAAACCCCTCCTTTCTCAGCTTTGAATTCTAAGATCCTTCCAGTGTAGAAATCACATTAATACATTAATTTCTGTATTCCGATCATATCTCCCTGTTCTTTCTTTTCTTTTTCCCTTGAAACTTCCATAATATTGATATTTTACTTTCAAAAGAGCAATTTAATCCTGAAGAAACAAGACATGAATATTCAATCTATATTTGCAAATGGATAAAATTCTGTATATAATTTAGGAACTTCAGATGATGAGCATAACTCCTTTTATTTAAGATTGTAACCAGGCACTATGTTTTCTATTTGATTTTTAATCATGCTCTTATTTTGGGTGAAGTTCTCTAAGTAGTTTGCCATTTTTCTTAGACGTTGGATAAATTTTCATCTTCTCTAGTGTGTTTTCTATCTCTTCTTCTGATACGAGTCCCTCTATCACTCTCTATGACAGCCTGACGAGCTTCCTATAATGGAAGGAAATAAAGTTACATTTTATCATTTTGACAGCTGAAATCAATAGAGTGAAATTGTTTTCTTGTAGACCATTTAATATTTATACCTAAAGGTATGTAAGTTAGAAGTATCATTGTTTGTACTTGGAAAAGTCTTCTTTTTTAAAACCACTAGGACCTTTAAATAAAATTACATATTTTTCACGAACTGGCTAAGGAAGTATACTTATTTTTATTAACCCCAGAAGAATTACCACCCCCCTTCCAATTTTATATTTGATTTTAAAAGCACTAGAAATGAATATGTTGGTTTTTCCTTGTTTGTTTGTTTTTAACTGTGAGTACTTTATTAGGACTGCTGCTTTTCCCTCAAGGTTTTTCTTTGTTTCCAGATGAATCCCATTAATTGATTCAAGTCTCCTTTGGAGTAAATCTTCTTACCCTGAGACTGTAAACATGTCTATATTATGCTTATTAACATTACACTGGGAAGTGATTTGCTATTTTATTCAACCGCAGCTTAACTGAAAATCTTTTGGAATATGTCAGTTTGGATGCCACATAAATATAGTGGAAAACTGAAACATGCATGTAAAGGACTTGCACTTTTTTATTAATTCCCAGTAAAGATTAACATCTTGTTGCTTTCAGTGTCCTTACCATGTTGTGAAAGCTTTGAATTTAGGTCCTGTAGTCAAACTATCCAGTTCTAAATTCACGTAGTAAGGGTGTGATCTTGGGCCTACTTAACTACTCCCTGCCTGGCCCCATGTTTCTCTCTTTACAATGGCAATAATAATTATAAGCACTGCATACAGCTGTTGTGAAGATTAAACTAGATAATGCATGTACTTTGCTTAACTAAATACGTAGAGTAAGCCTAGATAAATTGTAATCATCATTATTCTTAATGATACCACCGATAAGAGTGTAAAAATTCTCTATTAAATCATTTATCAAAATTAAGTGAAAAAGCATACGTGCTAAACAGAACATGTCCATGGTGGAATTGTTAAGAAAGAGAATTTAGATGTCTATCCTGAGGTATCTTGAGATCACTGTGCTTCTAGACCTAGCTGATGAGATATGGTCATAGAAAGGTGGACTTGTGTATGCTTGTCTAATACAAGCATACAAGTGTGCAAGTAGAAAAAGTAAGCCCATTTGATATGAGAATTGGGATACTTACTTCTGAGTCATGCATATCTCAAGACTTTGTGAATTAACAGCAGAGGCTATGGGAGACATTGCCAATGGCTAAAACAAACAAAATTAAATAAATAATAGTTATAAGAAGGTATGTGATTCAAAGATAAAATCAATAATATTTCCTCAAAAAACAATGCATAAATGTTATGAGCATAAGAAAGTACTTTTCAAATTCCTTTTGAAAAGTATCTAGGCAAAATAAATTTCTAGCCTAACCTAGAGAAGGCATTATTAGAAGTACCAGCCAATTAAATAAACAAGCAATTATCACTTTTATAGTGACAATTAATTAATCAACTAGTCTGATATTTTTCCTCTATGAAAAAACAGAATCAAGAGAACAAATTATTTCTAAATTATCCTGTTTAAATCCATCATTAAAATATGTGTTACAGACTTAAAAATACATTTTAAATATATGTAAGTAAATTTAGCACTATAAAATCCATGGGTTTTGCTTTAAATTGTAATCTCTATAAAATCTTACATCTTTTTGCATTTTATTAATTTGTTTCTACTTTTTTTTATTTCCTAGTGATAGAAATTGGGGTTAATCCATTTTCTCTGTTTAGCTCATTTCAAAGAGATATTTTCTTCAGAGATTCTGTATTAACAGCTTAAACTACAAGATTTTGTATTAATTGCTTAAATTATAAGCAAGAAATGAAAATTCTATCAGTATTATTTTACAATATAGATACCATAAATATCTGCCCAGATTTGGAACAGAACCACTAATGTTAAAGATAAAATACATAGGATTGTACTTTAATATATACAACATCTCTGGAACAGAACTCATGTTCCCAAGGTAATACAGGTTATTTAAGAATAGTTTTTTTTTTAAGTTATATATGACTAGGGATGTAGGGTGAGAGTAAATTTTTCAATGTGCTGCGTATGTCCAAATTTTAATTAGGATACTTTTAATGGCTTTGTTAATAAAAACACATTTATTGCCTCTTAAAATTACTTGAAAGATTATTCTTCATGTATTTTTTTATCTGAATCTTTCTCATGAGAGAGACACATTTGAATCCTTTATCCTTTATTCATTTATACAATTGATTTCTATTTGAAGCTTTCCATGTAATGTCATCAATTTTCTTTCAAAAAATGCTTATAACACAGGAACTATGCTAATATTCATAATTCAATGATGCTTTTAAATATTTTGTTTGCATAGAACTATTTATTTCCTTTCAAAGCTAACTTCCAGACATTTCTTGTGGAAATTTATATCTTAGCACTCACAAATTTTTAGAAAGGCAGACCTAGATTTAAATGGCAAACTTAGGCCGGGCGCGGTGGCTCACGCCTATAATCCTAGCACTCTGGGAGGCAGAGGCGGGTGGATCGCTCAAGGTCAGGAGTTCGAGACCAGCCTGAGCAAGAGTGAGACCCCGTCTCTACTAAAAATAGAAAGAAATTATATGGACAACTAAAATATATATACAAAAAATTAGCCGGGCATGGTGGCACATGCCTGTAGTCCCAGCTACTCGGGAGGCTGAGGCAGGAGGATCGCTTAAGCCCAGGAGTTTGAGGTTGCTGTGAGCTAGGCTGACGCCACAGCACTCACTCTAGCCCGGGCAACAAAGTGAGACTCTGTCTCAAATAAATAAATAAATAAATGGCAAACTTAGGTCTCCAGAGTCCTCACTTTAAAAACTTATGTCCTCATCCTACATAATTAATTTCACTTCAACTCAAAGCCAATCTTCTCAAAGGCGTTTTGATGTTTTTTTTTTAAATTTTGCATTTGAAATTAATTTAAGTTCCTTAGAATGTTTAATATCTACTTTCATTGGTATGAAATGAATTTAGGTAAGGAGATTGAATAAATATGCAGCTCTTAGAGAAAAAATAATAGGTTCCCATAGAAGAGGTGAATATTCTTGTCTACCCACTCCACCTTCAAAAATGTCAAATTAAGCCAAAATTTTAGTACTTCTGTTATCTATTGTATTTGCTAACTGCTAAAGTGTCATTATACATTTAAAGAGGATCTTTTAGGCTTTTTAATATTGTTCCTCTGCATATTTTTCTTCAGAAAGAATAAAAATATAATTCTAAAAATAAGGGAAAATTGGAAAACAACTGAAAGAAGCACACTTAGGTCCTGCCAATCTTTGCAAGTAACATACCTTCTTTAGAGCTGGTCATGATTAATTTGATGCAACTACAAGGAAATTGGCATGAGTTATGAATTCATTTCAAGTTTGAGAATTTAAAAAAAAAATACTTTAGCATTAACTTCATTGATCCTGACAGTGTGATTTGCAGACCAAATTAGGTCCAGGACCAGATAATGTAACTGCATCTAAAATTTTTGGAAATATAATTTACTGTTTCATCTTATTTTTTTCATGAATACAGAAATCCATTGGTGTAATTTTAAAATTCAAAAACAAAATCAACCTTGCTGTGTGTCATTTTCAAATTCTAAGGCCTGCTTAGGTGGCCGACTGAAGTATGACATGACAGGGAGTGTTGGCATAAATTAAAGAAGTCTCAGATTGAAGTAGAGTCTGAGATTGAGTTTGGAGTTGTCAGATGTTAGAGAAAAAGGTTTATGCAGGAAACATGATGTCTTAGTTTTTTGTTTGGTTTGTATTGATGTGTAACATATTAAGACAAGTTTAGTGGCTTAAAACAACAGAAATGTATCATTATATAAGTTGTGCAGGCCAGATGTCCAGGCACAATGTGAATAGATTCTCTGCTATGACTACAGTTCTCATCGGGGCTTGGGGTCCTTTTCTAAGCTCATTAGTTGGAAAACTTCATTCACTTGTTGTTGTAGGACTGACATACCTGTTTTCTGATTGACTGTCAGCTGGGTACAGCTCTTTGCTTGGGGAGGCCTTCTCAGGTTCTTGCCACGTGATGTCCTCCCTCTCAGGAATGGAGAATCTGCCTGGTTTCAAATCCCTCTCATCTTTTGAATTTCTTTGACTTCCTCTTCTGCCACCAGTTGGCAAAAACTCTGCTTTTAAAAGGCCCATTGACTAAATTACCCTTATTCACATAATATCCCTTTTGTCAAGTAACATAACACAATTAACAAGTGATATTGTATAAACAGGACCCACCCCCACTCAGAGGGAGATTATTCAATGAAGATGGTCATTGGAGGCATTATGTTACTATTCTGTCTACGGTACATGAGAATCCAGAAAACTGCAACTTGGCAGTACCAGGGGGCAAACAGAAACTAGAGGACCCTGGCAACAGGTGGATTCACAGTTGATGAACCATGGTCAGTGTCCCACTTTTTGGGATCAAGTCTGTGCCAATGAATGCAGGGGGAGATGGAGCCTCTGTGTTCAGGATGAAATCAGCACACAAGAATGTAGAAGTGGAAAAGGGGCAAGAAGTGAAAAGAGGAGACCAGTTGCAGTGTTTATCACTGACTCAAACTAGCAGTCCCCAGAATAGGGCAAATTGTGCCTGATTATTAGAAGGTTGGGGTTATATGTTACTTACAAAGCACTTTTAACCACTTTCTTCCAAAGCAAATTGGCTAAATGTATTAAGGATTTTCTATGTGCTAGGAGTGTGCAAAACCCAATTAATTTATCTTCTCACTTTATCCTCACAGTGATCTCTCAATGTTCTGGGTAACCTAGGACAAGCAAGGTACAATAATTCTATAATGATCCTTCTATTAGGATTGTATACCTGTAATTATATGTGTAATTATCCGTTTGCCTTCAGCACACACTAGAGGATGCACTGTTTAAAAGCATGACTTGCGTCTCACTTGTATTTGTGTCCTTAGTATTGTGCACAGAGGTGAACAATCAGTATAAATTTGATTCATTTTATTCTTTCTAAAAATGTATTTTTGAGGTGAAGCTTGTAATAGAAGAAATTTGATTTGAGTTTGGGAACTTGAATTCTACATCAGCTCCGCTTAAATTGCTCTGAATTATATGCAACTCACTTAATCTCAGCTTCTTCATGTGACAAAATGAAGAACTAAGCAAGATTTTCTTTTATTATAAACTCCTATGAGCAGATACTTACCTTATAAAATTGTTATATTTTAACCTGTTTCCAACTGGAATTTTTGAACCACCTCAGATTTTGGAGATGTTGCAAATGAAAATCAAATGGCCATTTTTTTCAATGCAACCTATTTATATGATTAGCTATACATTGTTATTACTTTTTATTAAAGAAGAAGTAATTCATTAAAAAATAATTGCATCTACAAATATTCTTTAGCACAAAACTAGTAATATTTATTTCTCAGTTCATTTATTTTAAAGTGTAATTTATAAGCACCTATATACAAGAGAGGTACTACTATTTGTTTATTATTCATTTCTTTCAGTGCATAGCCAATAACAGAAACACCCATACTTCTTTCTCCTGTTTCCTTAGAAATAGTTTCTATAGCAACCAAGTATATTGAGCTGGAGACCCAAGAAATGTCACATAAGAATGTGTGCATTTACACTAAAATGTCTTTACATGATTTTTTATTTTTCAGTTCAAAAATTATTTATATGGAGCTATTTTTTAACAAGTAGTATATAAAATATTACAATAAACAATGAAGCAAAATTTTGATTTATTTCTTTAATCATAATTAAGTAAATAACTCAAAGCTAGTCACATCATTTTTTAATCCATAAATGTGCCCACATTTTATGGCTTTGATATTAATTTTAAGAATCCTGCTAAATTATTTCCTAAAAGTTATTACTTTCAGTATGAACAGTCATTGTGGTTAAAAATATAAGTCCCAAACATAAAGTCTGTCTAATTCATGTGCATAATGCATTTTAGACAAATGATCTTTTAAATAATTAGAAATATTTATGATATAAATTAATAAACATTGTGTGATTATTTAAATGATCTCTCTGGAGCTAGTAAATGCATGGTACTTTGAAAGGTTTTTTTGGTATTATAAAATATCCATAATTAAGCAAGTTTTTGTCAGAAATGGAATGTAATTTAAATCAATATATAAATAAGTTTAGTGTCTATTTGTGATTTTTGTTGCATTTGTTTTATTTGGGTCATTTTCCAGTATTTATGTCTTCATCCATTGCTATTCTAGATCCATATATTTTATGATTTTTCTGTACATTTACCCAAAACTTTCTCTAAAAAAAGAAAAAAAATCAACTAACAGTTGTCTGTATGTGTATATAGAGAGAAGAAAGGTTTTTTCTAATACTAGAGTTATTTTCCTAAAAATCATACTTTAGGCCTTAACTAAGCTGTTTCTGAATTTAGAATGACTTATATCCCCAATCCTGCTGAGTCTTATTGTTGTTTCAAGGCCCATACCAAAACTTCATTCGTTCAAGCACCCTTCCTTAGTGTCTCTCATCCTCTGACTCTCAATGGAATTAGTCCACATATTTTTAGAGCCATAATAACTATGTCTTTTTATAAGTCTTCTATAATAGTCATTTACACGTGTTTCATTCCCCTGAAAACTTTCTGTCTCTGTATTCCTCCCCAGCACCCTCCACCATGAGCTGAAATCAATGTCTGCTATGCACTGAATTGTGTCCTCCTAAAATTCATATGTTGCAGCCCTAACCCTCCATGTGACTGTATTTGGAAATAAGGCCGTTATAGAGAAAACTAAGGTTAAATGAGGTCTTAAGGGTAGAGTCCTGTGTAAGAAGACTAATTTCCTTAGAAGACTAGGAAGCGAGAGATCAGAGATCTCTCGCACGAAGGAAAGGCTCTGTGAGTACTCAGAGAAAATGCAGCCGTCTGCAAGCCAGAAGGAAGACCCTCACCAGAAATAGGCTTTGTTGGCACCTTGTGTGTGGACTTTCAGACTCCAGAACTGTAAGAAAATAAATTTTGGTTGTTTCAGCCACGAAACCTGTAGTATTTTGTTATGGCAGCCTGAGCAGACTAATTCAAGCAAGGGAATTCAGAATTAAACTGACTATGCTGAGGAAATCATTTTGCTGTTTCTGTGTCAATCCGGGATAAATTTTATGCTGATGTAGGGAGAATTTCTTGTTGGTTATTGCTATTGTATTCAAATGCTAGAGAAACCTGACAATAGTCTATTTTATTTTTTATTGCTCTTTAGGATATCTTGTTTCTAAAAAATTACCTTTTCTTTTCTTATGCAAAATTCTGACCATAGATTACAATTTTTCTATGTAATTGATAACTAAATTCTAGTTTTTATAAATGATTTATCAACAAAATCACCTGAAACTTATTTCACATATCATCCCTTAGACAGCTTTTACTTTTAACTTCATTTGTCTTAGGTGTCCTAATACCGTGCTACCAAGTTATTCACCCATTCTCTCCAATATTGCACTTACTGTATTGCGTTATATTTATTTTCTTATTTCACTCTCCTTTCACTTGACAGCGAGTTCCTTGAAAAAGAAAGGCAATTCTTGTATCTATTTCTGTCTGTAATATATAATACAGTGCTTGACACCTCAAATGTCTTCAACAGCTATTTGTTTAACACAAATTAAGTGATCAAATTGATAAATGAATGGCAAGCAACCCATTCTTTCCAATATATGGAATTAAATTTACAATTATTGTGTCAAATTAACAGATAGGTGTTTATTATGGAATCATAATATGTTGACTTTATAAAATTTGTTTCACTAAATTTAATTATGAGGTACACTTTAACTCTATATTGTGAGATGTTGACAAATATATTGGTTTCTGAGATTTGCTATTGGAGTTTTGACAGAGATTTTTTGAGTCATAGCTTAAAAAAATGAGGGTTACACTGAAACAGTCTATTTCCTTTTAATCACTTAAAAGATGAAAGTCAAATTTGTGTCATCCCTAGTAATAAGGCATAGGATCAAAAGCTTTCTAATTTCCCTGCATGTTTTCTTTTATACACATGATTTTAATATTTTCATTAATTATCATTTCTCCTATTTTAAGCCTTAAGTGGTCCAATGTAGAGCATCAAAATGCATAGATAGCCAATTTAAATAATAGATTCAATCACTAAATGTTAGCTAAAATGTGTAGTGCCTGGGACACATCCACTTGTACTGCTTTACAAAGGAATGTGAGGCAAGTGCCCCTTCTTATCAATTTTGCATTTTCACACAAATTTTATAGAAGTAAACATTGCTTACTATTAATAGCAATGATATGAAGAATTTGGTGATCATGATAATGATAGCCACCATTTATTTTATGGTTACTACCATCAGAGACACTGTTAGTGTGTGAACTTTCCCAGGATCATACACCTAGTCACTGTCCGATCCAGGGTTTGAATCTATGTCGCTCCCACAGAGTCAATTTCTCTTCCCTGTATAGAAGAAAGAATATGGAAAGATAATATATTTTGTTCCATTGACTTGCCTGTATTTATATGATTAGTGAGGTAAGATAGACTAAAGTACTACATCATCATGGATTAATTGTGCAAAAGTCTCATTTCTCTTCAAACAGAATATTACAAAAAAAGAGTAACATATAGTTTAAGAAAAACATGGGGAAATTTTTGAAATAATATTTTAAAAACCAGAATTCAAAATATCAAATGGAGGTGACATATTTTTCATGTAGAAAGCCATATATAAATATATATATATACATACACATATACATACATAAAGGATTTCTTTTAGATTTGTGAAATCAGATTTCTGAAATAGACACACACATACATATGCATTAATATATTGCTGTTGATTTGTACTTTTAATGACTTGGTGTTTATTTTTTTGAATTTGTATGATATGTTTTTCTTTTATTCCAAACCTAATTGAGCTATAATTGACAAAAACCAATATATTTAACGTGTACAATGTAACATTTTGATATACATATCTATTGTGAAGTGATACCAACATCAAGCTACTTAACATACCCATCACCTCACATATACCTTTTGTGTGTATATTTGTGGTGACATTAAGTTCTATTCTTTTAGTAAATTTTAAGTATAAAATACTGTATTATTAACTATAGTCACCATGCTATACATAAGATCACCTGAACTTATTCATCCTGCATAACTGAAACTCTAAACCTTTTGAGAAACAACTCTCCATTTCCCACCATCTCCCAGCCCATGGCAACCACCATTCTGCTTCTATGAGTTTATTTTTTTTTAGCACCTATGTGTAAGTAGCATCATGTGGTATTTGTCTTTTAATGTCTGGCTTATTTCACTTAGCATGACGTCCTCCAGGTTAATTCATGTTGTCATAAATAGCAAAATTTATTTCTTTTTAAAGCCTATATAATATTCTATTGTATACCACTTTTTTAATCCATTCATATATAGATGGACACTATATAAAAACAACACAAAATGAATTAAATATTAAACGTTGGACCTGTAACTGTAAAACTACTAGAAAAAAACATAGTGGAAAAAGATTCTTGACACTGGTTTAGGCACTAAATTTCTTGGATATGGCACCAAAAGCACAGGCAACAAAAACAAAAATAGACAAATGGGATTTCATCAAACTAAAATGCTTCTACACAGAAAAAGAAACCACCAATAGAATGAAGAGAAAACCTAAGGAACCATAGAAAATATTTGCAAACTATATACCTGATAAAGATGATAAGGGGATAATATCTAAGATATATAAGAAACTTAAAATTCTCAATACCAAAAAAAATTGAAAATGAGCAAAGAACCTGAATAGACGTTTCTCAAAATAAGACATACAAATGGCCAACAGGTATATGATAAAATATTCAACAAAGCTAATCATCAGAAAATTTAAATCAAACCAAATTAAGATATTAACTCATACCTGTCAGAATGGCTGTTATCAAAAAGACAAAACATAATGTTGGTGAGGATGTGGAGAAAAGGAAAGCCTTGCACACTTTTGGTGGAAAGGCAAATTGGTACAGCTATTATGGAAAACTATATGAGGGTTCCTCAAAATACTAAAAATAGCACTACCATATGAAGCAGCAATCTCATTTCTGGGTATATATCAAAAAAAAAAGAAAGAAAGAAGGAAATCAGTATGTCAAAGAGATATCTGCATTCTCATGTTCATTGCAACATTATTCATGATAGCCAAGATATGAAATTTGTTTTTAAAAGCTGATTAAACTAAAAGTTAAAACTACACTGATATAATGAATGTAATAATACTTTAGGTTTTTTTTTATTTTCTAGGAAGATGTAAATCAAGTCTTTTATTACATTTATATTTTTGTTTTGATGTAATACATTGTACTTTCAATTCATAACCTACTTTAATTTTTTATATTACTTGTGACTATTTGATTAGTCTATGAATCTTTCACTAGATTGTCAACTCCTTGAGAAAAGGGACTATGTCTTTTTTACTCCTAAGTATGGTAGTCTTGGTGCTCAGCAAAGGTGTATGGTAGATATTCTATAAGATTGGTTGAATAAATGAGTTAATTACAATGATAATTGATATAACATGTAAAGCAATTTGACAAGTTTTCCTAGACATCAAGACCTGGTCAGATTTAGTAGACATAATGAGTACTTTCTGTGCACCAATTATAATAAGAAGACTGTCCAAGTCACTTTAAATTCTTAAATCAAATTTGGTCTCAGAATTTGGAATACATGAGATTTCTCTATATAGCTTAATTATTAATGATTATATTAGTGTTTGTTTGAAAAGTTCTCTTTGATGTTCTTTAAAGACCAAGAATTCTTTTTCATCTGCTTCGAAAAAGAAAAAGTAAAAAGAATGCTGTAAACTAGTTATTTGAATCAGGGAATAAATATTGAATGTCAGAACTTCAGACTATGAATCTTTAATGAGCTCTAAGTCCAGAGAAAATGTGTCTAGTAATAACCCAGAAAATGTGAGAACTTAGATGGTCATTGACCTTTTCTAGTCAACAAAATTAGGCATTTTGATCTTATAAATTATTAATTTCATCTGTAAAACTAAGTCATCTACTTTAATATCTAATTCCAATGTTACTATTGCTTTACCATTAATGAATATACTTAAAGTTAAAATGTTTTCATCATGCAGTGCTGTTAAAAATTCAATTATCTGTGATGCATTTATATATTGTGTGGATTTGCAGTCAGAATACTGGGTTTTATCCTTGAGAGTTGTGCTATTTATGGAGAATCATTCAATTATCTCTAAAACCAAATGAAAATCATTCAGTTATCTGTGAAAATCAAGTTGATATTTGCTTAGAAAAGTACCTAGCAGAAGCAAAGATATAGTAAATATTGTTTTAAATGAAAGAATGTGTATTATATACTGAAAATTGTGTTACTAGTGTTCATTACTAATTTTAAAATTATAAGCATACACATACATTTATAGAATATTAAAAATTTAATTTTAGAGAAAATCTAGGACAACCCTCTCATTTTTCAGATGGAAAATATTAAATCCTCACAATTAAGTAATTTTTTAGAACCCTCCTCAATAAGTTATGGGGAGAGGAAAAATTAAAGTAATAAAGAAATACTTGCTTTCCTTGTTCTAAGCCAGATACAGAACAGTTCCACTCAACTATCATTAAATCAGAAAACCTATCTTTTTAAATTTAGTAATAATTATTCATAATTTAAAGATTAATGAGTATCCACTTATTCTTGAATAATTTTAAACTTGAGCCTCTATAATCTATAGATTAACTTAGTCTATTATATTTTTCTAACCTGTTTTAAAACTCACTTTTTACTGAAGATTATAGATGTGACCATTTTTGCTAAGAAACTAGATTGAACAAAATATTGATCATTAAAAAAGTATTTTGAAGATCTTTAGCAAATCACCAAATCTGACTGATAATATACTTTTGGAATTTCAGAATTAATAAAGAATAGAATGAGATAAAGAATAAATGTCATAAAATCAAGAAGAGTGTAATCCTACAAGAATAAATCCTATAAGCATACATGATGACTTGAATTCTGCTAATAAATGTGGACTCTAAGAATGCTTGACATGTTAGAGCCATTCAACTAATGTTGTTTTGGATAAAGTAACAAATAAGAAT
Source organism: Eulemur rufifrons (assembly GCF_041146395.1). Classification (NCBI taxonomy): domain Eukaryota; kingdom Metazoa; phylum Chordata; class Mammalia; order Primates; family Lemuridae; genus Eulemur; species Eulemur rufifrons. The sequence goes on along the minus strand of NC_090997.1, from coordinate 27,539,561 downwards.
GTGTTTTCTGTATATTGAATATTAGAATAACTAATATTTTTGTTTCAAAAATATTGCACTCTTTTTCTAGGGCAAAAATACCAATAAACAAAAATCAAAAGAAAGTGGCATCTGTCCATTGTTTCCTAACTCTTGGTCAAGAAATGAGGCACTTGGCCTTTTAGATCTGAAAGAAAAGTAAAAATTGTTTCTCAGAAATGTTAATTTAGAACAAGACGTACAATTTTGACTATTATAAGAAAAATATATAGTAATTCCAATTTTCAGGGCCATTGTTTTAGATTTAGAAATTAACAATAGCAAAAACATAGATTACAATCCAAGAATATCTGTAGTTTAAGAGAATTGGATTTTAAAAATGTACAGTGATGTAAAAATAATTTTTAATAAAATTGTTTAAATAAGATGAAGTAATAGAAGAACAATGATGTATATAAATTTTATGTACTTTTTCTTAACTTTCCAAGAAGTAAAAAGACAGATTATAAGAATGTTATATAAAACATGTATGCATTTTACCAAAATTCTAAAGTACTTAATCTTTATATGACAGGTCTAAGTATTGTCTAAATTTTTAACAAAGAATCAATATTGCTTTTGCACTATTGCATTATTTTTATTGATACTTATAAAATCTTAATTTTAAAAACCCATAAATACCATAAAAAGGAAATATTAGGTTAATATTCAGAAAAATATTAAAAATTGTAAGTCCTGTTCAAATATGAAACCAAATCAGAAAACATAAAATAGAAACATAAATTTGTCTCTATCTCAACAATCGCCACAAAAAAAATAACTTGGGGTAAAAATCTTGAATTTTTTTATATTAAAGTTTCATCAGCCAGTTGATATATGAATAAATAATATTGTAACAAGAAATGTTTCAATACATAATGATAATTAAAAAGTATTAAATAGTTAAGTCTGCAGGGAAATAGAATAATGTCATTACAAATGTTAAGAAAAATAGCTAACAATGACACTAGGAAGAAAGATCATTACATTCTTCTTTAGACAAGAGTAGATTGTAAAACTTAAGGAAGACTACAACCAGAATTATGGAGATTAGACCATATCATAATTTTAATATTTATAAGATTTTTTGGTACTGGAAATTATAACATCGAACAACAAAAAAAAAACTTTAAAAACTGCATGTAATTATTGGTTAAGAAGGCATATTGTAGGGCACTCTGACCTTTCTTTCCTTAGTCAAAACACACTACATACATACCAAAGACTGTAAAGCTGCCTTTTTATGTGTTCATACAAAATCAAATAGGTATCAAATAAGCTGGAATAGCAACAATGTCATGTTAAAACAAAAGTCCTCAAAAAAGTGACAATCTTCACACTGCTAGGTGCAAATAACCCAACATACGAACAACCAATTTTGCTTGCAGGAAAATTATTTTCTAGAACTTACTTAAAAATTCCTAAACTTATGATCCTTATGATTGCACTTTGTTCGTTGCATGATGTCTGCTGTAAAGATCCTCCTTATCATTTTACTTCAGGAAAGATGCCACAATTGGTGTATATACAATAAAAGCTGAGATGGAAATGGGAATCTTTTTACCTTGAAATCCAATTACTTTGTGATTTTGTTTTGTTTTGTTTTTCACCTTATCTGTATAGGAGAATTTCTCAACCTCAACACTGTTGATATTTTCGGCCAGTTTTTGGTTGTGGAGCCTGTCATGTGCATTGTAGTATGTTTAGTGGCATCCTCAGCTCCTAGACACTAGATGCCAGTAGCATGCCTTCCTTCCTCCACCAGAATTGTACCAACCAAAGATGTCTACAGACTTTGCAAATTTCCCCTGGAATGGCAAAATCATCACCGGCTGAAAATACTCTATAGCAAAAGTATAAAGACATTTTTAAGAAGTGGTTTTATAAAACAGAAATTTCAAGATTAAATTATTAGAAAAATATTTAATCCAAGCAACAATCTTAAGTTGAAATGTGAAAATGTGTATTCAGAAAATATTTCCTTCAAGCAATGAACAATTTTAATTTTTAGGATTTTGTCTATGAAACTTCATCATTGCCATTACACAAATCTTTAAATTCAGGAGTCGAAGAGAAATCTTTAACCAAGTACTATTTTAGAGAAAGGATAGCTTTAATGAATTTGTGACAACATAATTCATAGCAGTATACTATACTAGAAGACATTAGCAAGAATATTTTTGATCTTCCTTTTATCTTATTAAAGTGAGTATGTCTATAGTGTCACAGATGCTCCTGTGATGGCTGTGTGAGCAGTGCAGAGACTAACAGGTCTGTATAGGGCCAGATAGTAAATGTTTTGGGCTTTGCAAACCAGAAGGTTTCTGTTGCAACTACTCAACTCTGCCATTGTAGCATGAAAACAGCCATAGACAATAATAAATGAGTATAGATGTGTTACAATAAAACTTTATTTACAAAAATATGCAGCAGACTATATTTAGCCATCATTTGCTAGCCCCTATAAAAAGTACTGCTTCTGCTGTATAATGTCAAACTTATATAATTTAAATATTAAACTTTTATAATAAGCCTAATAGTGAAGTAATTTAATAAACTATATATTTGTCCATATATCACTGTGGTTTATTTTTAGAAGGTGATATTTGACATTATTGCCCTCAATTTTGAATTACTGTTAATATTAGCACATGACTATCTGGCATTCAGCAAAAATTAATATAGAGAACACACACACACATATATAACATAGATCTACATGTAAAAGTTGGGAATTATAATAATTTGTTCTTTTTTAAACTTTTTCTTCAAATTTATATTCCCACAGTGATTAGACTGTATGAGATTATTGTAATTGAAAATTGCCAACATTGTTACTTTAAACAACAGAAAAAATAGTTTTATTTGGGAAACAAGGCTAACCATTCAGTAAGTTTTCTCTTAGAATATCCAGCTAATGTGTGTTGGGGAATGAAGTAGTTTTCATATATTTTTGATATTAAAAGGAACCAAATAAATTTTGAATGGAGTTTTAAAATGTTTTGAATATGCCTAATCTCCAAACATAATCATAAACTTTTATGAACATTTATAAATTCAATCTTACATATTAAAATTTATTTACTTATTTTTTTAAATCTGTGTTCATATGCATGTGTATGTGTATATTTGTGTGTGCATGTGTTTCCTCAAATCTTGCTCTTGGTATCAACATCGCTCCTTCTGTTTTTTACTTCTCTTCTTGCTAGACTGAATTTTTTAGTATTTCTTTTAAAAAGATCTTGTAAACAGTAAAGTTTTATTTCATATACCAAAAAATACCTTATTTTTATTTTTCTACTTAATTGTGAGGTCATTTGAGCAAAGAATCCTATATTGTAGTTAATTTTCCCCTTAACTTTGAAAATGTTCCTTTTCTGAGTCAACTCTGTCATTGTAGTGTGAAAGCAGCCAAAGGCAATACATACATAAATGAATATACATATGTCCCAATATGAAATGTCTTTTGTTAATAGTAGTATTTGGCAATGTATTTTTATTCTTCAGGCTCTGCAATTTTGCTATAGTGATTCTTATTTACTTATTTAGTTTTCAGTTGTTCTTGATATTCAGTGTTTATAGGTCAATATAAGGATCCATGTCTTCAATTCCAGAAAAGTTCTGCAAGTATCACTCCAAACATTTCTTCTCCACCATCTCTCTTTCACAGCTGCCCATTCTTGTTCTATAGTGCACTGTTTTTGTTTCATTGATGTAATTTCCTTCTTTATCTTTCTGAGTTTTTTAAAATTCAGGTTTTTTGAAGTAAAGTTTTTATACAATAAAATACAGTAGTTTTAGGTGTACAATTTGATTAATTCAGAAAAATATATAGTTTGGCATAGAGTCAAAATATAGAACATTTTGTGCCTCTTTGTAGTCAATACCCCATCCAAACTCTGGCCTCTCACAACCACTGATAGTATTTCTGTCTTGATAGATTTTCCTTTCCTCAAATGTCACATAAATGAAACAATACACTACATACCCTTTGGGCCTGGCTTCTTTCACTTCTCATGATTCTGAGAACCATCCATGCTGCTGCATGTACGCATAGTTTGTTCATTTTAATTTTTGAATAGTATTCTATTGTATGGATATACTATATACTATATTTTTTTATGTATTTACCACATGATAGAAATTTGGTTTCAATGCTTGGCAATTTAAAATAAAGTTACTATAAACATTCACACACATGTCTTTGTGAAAACAAATATTTTCATTTCTCATGAATAAGTATAATAATCAGTTTTCTGGATTGTTTGGTAAGTATATGTTTGAATATAAAGGAAAATTTCAAATTGTTTTCCAAAATGACTGTACCATTGCATTCCCTCCAGCATTAGTGAGAGTTCCAGTTACTTTACATTCTTTACATTCTTGCCAGCATTTTGCATTATCTGTTTTTTATTTCAATAAATTTAGGAAGTACAAATGGTTTTTTATTACATGGATGAATTGCATACTGATGAAGTCAGGGCTTTTAGTATACCTGTCACCAAAACAGCATGCTTTGTGCCCGATAGGTAATTTTTTATCGCTCACCCGCTTTCTATCCTCCCCGTTTGTAAGTCTCCTAAGTACATTATACCACTGTTTGACCATGTATACCCATTGTGTAGCTCCCACTTATAAGTGAGTATATGCACTATTTCCTTTTCTGTTCCTGACATACTTCACTTAGGGTAATGGCTTCCAGTTCCATCCAAGTTTCTCAGAATGATATTATTTCATTCTTTCTTATGGCTGAGTAGTATTCAATGGTGTGTATGTATATGTGTGTGTGTATAATCACATTTTCTTTATCTGCTTATCAGGTGGGTACTTAGGTGGCTTCCATGTCTTTGCAATTGTGAATTATGCTGCAATAAGCATATGAGTGCATGTATCTTTTTGATATAATGACTTATTTTGCTTGATATTGAGTATCAGGATTGCTGTATCAAATGGTAGCTCTGCTTTTAGTTCTTTGAAGAATTGCCATACTGTTTTCCATAGAGATTGTACCAATTTACATTCCTATCAACAGTGTATAAGCGTTCCATTTTCACCAAATCCATGCCAACATCTACTTTTTTTTGTTTGTTTGTTTTTGATAATGGCCATTCTGACAGGGTTAAAGTGGTATTTCATCGTGTTTTTAGTTAGCATTTCTCTGAGAATTAGGGATATTGAACATTTTTGCATATGGTTCTTGGCCATTTGTATATTTTCTTTTGAAAAATGTTCGTGTCCTTTGCCCACTATTTAATGGAGTTGTTTTTTTCTTGTTGATCTGTTAGAGTTCCTTATAGATTCTGGATATAGTCCTTTGTCAGATGTATAGTTTGTGAATGTTTTCGCCCATTCTGTAGATTGTCTATTTACTCTGTTGATTATTTCCTTTGCTATGTAGAAACATTTTAGTTTATTTGGGTTTCATTTATTTATTTTTGTTGTTGCTATATTTGCTTGTGGGGTCTTGGTCATAATTCTTTGCCTAATGTCCATAAGAATTTTTCTTAATTTTTTTTCTAGAATTTTTATGGCGTCAGGTGTTACATTTAAGTATTTAATCTATCTTGAGTACATTTTTGTGTATGATGAGAGGTAGGAACCTAGTTTCACTCTTTTGCATGTGGCTCTGCAATTTTGCCAGCACCATTTGTTGAATAAGGTATCCTTTCCCCAGTGTATATTTTTGCCCTCTTTGTCAAAGATTGATTGGTTATGGGTATATGCATTTATTTCTGAGTTTGCCATTCTGTTCCATTGATTTGAATGTCAACTTTTATATCAGTACCATGCTGTTTGGGTTACTATAGTCTTTGTAGTATAATTTGCAGTCAGTTAATCTGTGATGCCTCCAGATTTGTTCTTTTTGCCTAGAATTACTTTGGTTATTTGGTCTCTTCTTTAGTTTAATGTGAATTTTAGAATTGTTTTTTTATAATTCTGTGAAAAATGATGTTCATATTTTGATAGGAACTGCATTGAATCTGTAAATCACTTTCAGCAGTATAGAAATTTTATCAATATTGACTCTTACAATCCATGAGCATGGGATAATTTTCCCTTTGTTCGTGTCATCAATGATTTTTTTCATCGGTATTTTGTAGTTTTCAATGTAGAGATCTTTGACTTCTTTGGTTAAGTATACTCCTATGTATTATTACTATTATTATTTTTTTGCAGACATTGTAAAAGGCTATTGAGTTCTTGATTTGATTCTCAGCTTGTCTGTTACTAGAGTATAGAAATACTACTGATTTGTTTACATTAATTTTGTAATCTGCAAATTTAATGAATTTATCAATTCTAGGAGTTTTTTGTGGAGTTTTTTTGATGTAATATCATATTGTTGGCAAACATGGACAGATTGACCTCCTCTTTTCTGATTTGGGTGCTCTTTATTTCTTTCTTTTGCCTGATTACTCTGGCTAGGACTTCTAGTATCATATTAAATAAAATTGGTGAAAGTAAGCATCCTTGTTTTATTCCAGTTCTTAAGGGAAATGCTTTCAACTATATTCCATTCAGTATGCTGTTGGCTGTGCATTTGTCATGTATGGCTTTCATCATTTTGAGGTATGTTCCTTATATGCCTAATTTGTTAAGGGTTTTACCATGAAGGGGGGCAGGATTTTATTAAATGCTCTTTCTTCATTCATTGAGTTGATCATATGTTTGTTTTTTTTTTTTTTAGTTTTGTTTATGTGGTGAATCACATTTATTAATTTGCACATGTTGAACCATCCTTGCATCCCTTGGATGAAACCCACTTGATCATGGTAAATTATTGTTTTGTTGTGCTGCTGAATTCAGTTTGCTAGTATTTTGTTGAGGATATTTGTATCTGTGTTCATGAGGGATATTGGTGAGTAGTTTTCCTTTTTGTTATGTCCTTTCCTGGCTTTGGTATCATGATACTTGCTTCTCAGAATGAGTTAGTGAGCCTTCCCTCCTTCTCAATGTTATAGAACAGTTTCAGTGGGATAAGTACCAGTTCCGCTTTGCAGTTCTGGTAGCATTCAGCTGTGAATCTCTGTGGTCTGGGGCTTTTCTTTGTTGGATTTTTTTTATCACTCATTCAATCTCACTACTCATTATTAATCCATTCAGAATTTCTATTTTCTCCTGATTCAAGCTTGGGAGATTGTTTTTCCTAAAATTTATTCATTCTCCCTAAAGTTTTTTTGTGGGCATAAAGGGTTTCGTAGTAGTCTTGGATGATATTTTGTATTTCTCTGGTATCATTTGTAATGTTTTCTTTTTCATTTCTGATTGAGCTTATTTGAATCCTCTCTCTTATATTCTTGATTAAAATTGCTACTGGTCTGTCAATTTCATTTATCTTTTGAAAAAAAACAAATTTCATTTCATTGATACTTTGTTTTTTTTTTTTTGGTTTCAACTTTTTTTACTTTTCTTCTGATCTTTGTTATTTCTTGTCTTCTGCTAACTTTAAGTTTTGTTTGTTCTTATTTTCTAATTCCCTGAGGTGTTACATTAGGCCGTTGATTCATGATCTTTCTGTTATTATGATAATAGCATTTAGCGCTATGAACTTCCCTCTTAGTATTGTTATTGTTTTGTATCCCAGAGATTTTAGTAGCTTGTGTCACCATTGTCATTTCATTCAAAACATTTTTTGATTTCCATCTTGAATTCATCATTGACCCAATAATTGTTTTGCAACAGAATAATTTGATTTCCATATATTTGTATAGTTTTCAGAGTTCCTCTTAGAATTGATTCTTAGTTTTATGACCATCTTTGGGTTTTCTTACTGTTGTTGATTTAAATTCTGTTTTATATGATATAAGAATAACTAATCCTGCTCAGTTTGAGTTTTCATTTTGCATGGAATATTGTTTCCACCTCTCTCCTGTGAGTCTGCAAGACTCTTTATGAGTTAAATAGATTTCATAGAGACAGCAGATATTTCAATTTTTTAAATCTATTCTGTCAATCTATATCTTTTAAGTGAGGCATTTAGACAATTTGCATTCAATGTTAATATTGAAAAGTGAAGTATTATTCCAGTCATCTTGTTGATTATTACCTAGTTGTTTTGTATTCTCTCTTGTGTTACTGTTTTACGTGAGTTGTGAGTTTTTCTTTTGAATATTTTTACACTGGGTGAGTCTCAACCATTGTTTTTGGTATTTAGAGCACCTTTGAACATTTCTTACAGGGCAGAACTAGTGGTGACAAATTCCTTTAGTGTTTGCTGCTCTGGGAAAGAAGTTATTCTCCTTCATTTATGAAACTTAGTTTTGCAGGGTACAAAATTCTTGGTTCACAGTTATTCTGTTTAAAAAAACTAAAGATGGAACCGCAATCCCCTCTGACTTGTAAAGTTTCTGCTGAGAAGTCTTCTCTTAGTCTGATGGGTATGTTACTTTGGATATTACTTGAGCTTTCATCTCACAGCTTGTAGGATTTTCTCCTTCACTTTGACTTTGGCCAGACAGATGATTATGTGTCTTGGTGAAGTATGATTTGAAGTAATTCTTCCACGAGTTTGATGACATTCTTGAATCCGGATGTCTAAATCTCTAGCAAGACCAGGAATTTTTTACTCCCTTATTCCCTCAAATATGTTTTCCATTCTTTTTTGCTGTTTCTGCTTCTCCCTCAGGGGAGGGAGATTCCTATGTTTTTGTATTTTACATATTCTCATATTTTTCTGAGACTTTATTCTTTTTTTTTTTTTTCTTTTTTTTTTTTTGAGACAGAGTCTCACTCTGTTGCCCAGGCTAGAGTGAGTGCCGTGGCATCAGCCTAGCTCACAGCAACCTCAAACTCCTGAGCTTAAGCGATCCTCCTGTTTCAGCCTCCCGAGTAGCTGGGGCTACAGGTATGCGCCACCATGCCCGGCTAATTTTTTCTATATATATTTTTAGCTGTCCATATAATTTCTTTCTATTCTTAGTAGAGATGGGGTCTTGCTCTTGCTCAGGCTGGTCTTGAACTCCTGAGCTCAAACGATCCACCCACCTCAGCCTCCCAGAGTGCTAGGATTATAGGCGTGAGCCACCACGCCAGGCCGAGACTTTATTCTTCTTAATTTTTTTTTTGACTAATTGGGTTAATTCAAAAGTCTTGTCTTAAAGCTTTGCAATTCTTCCTTTTACTTGGTCTCTTCTGTTGTTAAAACTTCCTATTTATTTTGAAAGTCCCCAAATGACTATTTCATTTCCAGGAGTTCTGTTGTTGTTGTTGTTGTTGTTGTTGTTAAACCTATCTCTTTAGTGAATTTTTCATTTGTGCCCTGAATTATTATTTTTTTGTTTCTTTGTGTTGATTTTCAACTTTCTTATCAATCCCATTGAGCTTACTTATAATCCATATTTTGAATTCCATATCTGACATTTCAAAAATACCCTTTTGGTTGAAGTTAATTGCTGGAGAGCTAGCCTGATCCTTAGAGATGGTCAAAACAGCATACTTTCTCATATTGCCAGAGTTCTCATGCTGGTTTCTTCTCAACTGGATCCTCTTCCCTCAGCTCAAAACAGCTTTACATTTTCCCTGTTCTCCTCTCCTGAGAACTGTGCTGCTCAGTGTAGAGAGGGAAAAGTACTCTGCTCTTCAGTTTGTGCAAGTAAGTACCCATAGTGGTGTTGCTGGCAATTTGTGTCAGTTGGACCTCAAACCCCTAGGATACTGTTCAGGTGCCAGTGGTGGTGGAATAGGTTAGGTAATCCCCAGTTCTCAGGCCCCTGGATGTTGTGCTTGAGTCCTGGGGAGACCAGACTGAGACTGAGCTGGCAAACTTGCCCTCAAGTCACCTTGGATTCAGGCACCAGTTGTGATAGTGAGAGTTGTGGTGATCTCCTGACCCAGAAGAATGCTCAGGCTGTTTTTGTTTTTGTATAATTTTTTGGTATTTTAGATTTTGGTAGTAGTATCTCAGTAGGATTTTCATTTTCATTTTTATAATCACTAGTGACTTTGAGCATCTTTTCATATGCTTATTTGCCATCTGTATTTCTTTTTTTGGTAAATTTATGTTTTTAAATTTATTTTTAATTGACAAAAATTATATATATTTATTGTGTACAACATGATGTTTTGAAATATGTAGACATTGTGGAATGACTAAATCAAGCTAATTAACATGTGCATTACCTCACATACCAATTTTCTGGGATGATAACACTTAAAATCTATTTTTAGCAATTTTCAAGAATATAATGTAATGTTGTTAACTATAGTCACCATGTTGTACATTAAATCCAGTACTCATTCCTTCTATCTAACTGAAATTTTATATCCTTTGATCCACATCTTCCCAACCTTTCTCTCCCCAACCCCCCAGCAGCCCGTAGTAATCACCATTCTCTTTACTTCTATGAGTTTTAAACTTTTTTAGATTCCAAATATTAGTGAGCATATATGATATTTATCTTTTTGTGCCTGATTTACATCCCTTAACACAATATGCTCCAGTTTCATCCATGCTGTCACAACCAACCAGATTTCTGTCCTTTTTAAAGGCTAAATACTATTCCATTGTGGATATATTCCATATTTTATCTACCCATTCATCCACTGACAGACACTTAGGTTGATTCCAAATCTTAACTACTGTGAATAATGCTATAATGAGCCACAGAGTGCAGATATCCCTTCGAGATACTGATTTCATTTCCTTTGGATATATACCTAGTAGTAAGATTGCAGGTTCATATGGTAGTGTTGTTTTAAATATTTTGGGGAACCTCCATATTGTTTTCCATGATGGCTGTACTAATTACATTCCCACTAATAATGAGCAAGAGTTCCCTTTTCTCCACATCCTCTCTAACACTTGTGATCTTTTGTGTTTTTGAAGTAGCCATTCTAACAGATGTGAGGTGATATCTCATTGCTGTTTTAACTTGCATTTCTCTGATGATTGGTGATGTTGAGCATTTTTTTCACATACTTGTCCATCTGTATGTCTTCCTTTACATAATGTCTTTTCAGGTCTTTTGCCATTTTTGATTGGGTAATTTGTTTTCTTCCTACTGAGTTATTTGAGTTATTTATGTATTTTAGATATTAACCCCTTATCAGATGTATGATTTGCAAATATTTTCTCCTATTCTGCAGGTTATTTCTTGTTTCTATTGACTATTTCCTTGGTGGTACATTTATGGTTTTGATTGTAAAATCCTTTATATATTTTTTAATTAGGATGTTTATCAGATATTTGTTTTGCCAATAATTTCTTCAAGGCTGTAGTTTGTACTTTCATTTTTTTGAAAGAATTCCTTTTACAATTTAGTAGTTTTAATGTTAATTGATGGTGACTATTATTTTTTCTATGATGGTTCATGTGTTTTTGTCCTATATATGAATATTTGTAAACTAAAAGAACATAATAATTTTCACCTATATATTATTCTAGAAGTTTTATAATTTTGCTGCATAGACTTTGATATTTCAAGTTGACTTTTATATGTGTGCGGAAGTGGATGATGATTCACTTGTATAAGATGTCCAATATTTTACAGCTTATTGAATGTACTATCCCTTCTCCATTGACTTATATGAGAACATTTGCTGAAAAGACATTTAAATTATAAATGCAAGCGTATTCCTAGACACTTGTAACAGGGAATGGCCTAAAAAAAAATAATAATAAGATGATTTTCTGTCTCTTTAAAAGTTACCCCACTCTTTTTGGGAAATGAAGCCTGGACTGCATCCCTGAGGCAGGTTAAGTCTTTTGTTAAAACTCCCAGGTGGTTCCAGGGTGTGTGGCCTGAGGAGTTCACAGGCTTTGTCTTTGGCAGAGATGGGAAGGATTAGAATAGTTAACCGTAGTAATGGCCTGAAGTTGAGAACCCTCCCTTTAAAAACTCTGTATTTCTGCCTGTGCTCAAGCAAGAAAAATTTGGAATTTGAAATGATAGTCTGCCTTTTTCTTCCTTTTGCCAGAAAAGGTAATAAATCTCTTTTCTCCTCCCCAAAAGCACTTGTTCTCATTTTTTCTGATTCAGCCTCATGGACAAGTGCCAAGTTTTTGGTAACAACTCTATTCTGTTCCACTTATCTGTATGTCTATCCTTTGCCAATTCTACATTATCTTAATTAAATTCACCTTGTAATAAATTCTGAAATCAGGTAATGTGAGTCCTCCAACTTTGTTCTTTTCTAAAATTATTTTGACAATTCTAGGTCTTTTGATTTTCCATATAAATGTTACAACTGTGGGGGTGAAGGGAAACTTTTCCTTTCCCCCCAAAGTTCGCTGAAGTATCAACTGACAATTAAGGCAGATTAACAAAAGGAAGAGGTTTATTTACTGGGATCATGGGTAGAACCACAGAGTGATTACCCAATATCCCAGTGGGATCCAGATATTTTTATATACTCCTTTTAGAGGAGAGAGGGAGATGAGAATTATAGGTAATTCTGTTTAAGGACAATAAATGGTTTTTAGGGATGATAGATGGGGGAAACATATAAAATTGTAAATGATTCTCTTTTCAAATTAAATTAACCTGAGAGACAGATGTTATATTTAAAAGAATTCCAGCCAGGTCTGATTACATTCTTGGTTGTCTTTCCTGCAATATATTGAGATAACAGGAAGGGGAAGGGAAATTGATTATTCTTTTGATGGGTCCTTTTGGTTATGCAGATAGAGAGAAAGCCTCTTCCAAAAGCCCAGAAAGAATCGTATTCTGGGATGAAATTTCCTGAGCTCTTTTACAACCAATTTGTCAATTTCTATTCTTAATTGTGATTACATCAATATATAGACCAATTTAGTTTTATTTAACCAAAATTATTATAGGTAGTGTTAAAACGTATGTCTATCCATCTATTGGTTGTCTGTGTTTATATACATAAATACATGTGTGTGTGTGTGTGTGTATATATATATAAAGAGAGAGAGTTTTATAAATATTTCTGTATTTGGAACAGTGCATGTAGATCTTAGCATGTGATTTCTTGACAGTCTTTGCTTAAGCCTGATAGTATAATTTCTATTCATGGAAAATTTATGAAAAAATAATTTTAAAATATATTCAATAATGTATTCATTTTACATAAAACAATATTTATATAATTAATAAATCCATAATTTGACTACTTGTGTATTTAGCATATTGGATATTCTCTTTCTATTACAAGTTACAGTTAATCAAGATAATAAGGTGTTGGCATAAGGATCAATATGTAGGTAAGTGGAACAGATAGCTAGATCTCTACTCATTTTTGCTTCAAAGTATCTTTGATTCTCCCCTAAAACTTATTTCTTCCTAAGTGTTCTCTATTTCTGTAAATGGCAAAAATATTTAAGCAGTTGCTTGTGAGAAAATTCATTCTTGACCCGTTTATTTTTCTCATATCCACATCTAACCATGGGATAATTCTGTTGGCTTTATCTTCAAAATCTATCCTAAATTGAATACTTTTCACCTCCTTCTTTGATCCCACAGGATTATCTGTGGCTCAACTATAGCAGCCACTTAGCTGGTCACTGTGCCCTAACTCCTTACTTCCTGTCATCAATATCCCACCCACCCAGCAGTCAGAATTACTAATGTTGAAAATATTGCATTCAGAATAAAATCCAAAATGCTTACTATGTGACCTACACTTACGAGATTTATCCCAGATCTGTCTCTCTGCTCTTATTGTCTGTAACTCTCCCTTGCTCTCCAGCACAGTAGGCAAAGCTCCTTTGAGATGCTAAGCCTCTCCTCAGCTCAGGATCTTTGCACTTGTTTACTCCTTTGTCTGTATGCTCTTCACACAGATAAGTCAGGTCTCATTCCTTGACTGCATTCATCTCTCTCCTAATTTCAATTTTAGAATAGCTTTTCATAACCAGTCTCTAAAATAGAACTCTCTATCAATATCCTGATTAAATTAGTAATTTTTTTTCACAGTATTGCACGCAACTGAATACACACACAACAAATACATAAATACATACATATAGATACCCCTATCTATCTACATCAACTATACCTATAGCTAGAGCTTGATATATATAATTTTTTGTTTGCTTTACCAGTAGAAAGCAAATGCAATGGGATTTTTGATTATTGAAATATATTCAGCAGTTAGAAAAATGCCTGGATCATAGGAAGTGCTCAATTAAGTGTTTGTTTAAATAATGAATTCTGTATCTAACCCTTGAGGCATTTTAGATTATACATTTATTTTAAGTTCCCAGCAATCAAATCTATTGGTTTTATATATTATAACATGTTTTGGTAGTTCAGTATTTGTTTTCTGCTTTCCCATATACACTAAATGTAAACAATCCATCCTTTCAGAGAAATATAGTACTCAATAAAGCAAGAAGTCTTTATTAAATAAATAAAATTAAATTTGTGTCTCCTTCTCTGTTGGTCTATAAAATAATCACATTAAATTGGAATGGCTATTCAGCACTTTTCAAGGTATATTTATGATATACTTATTTAGAATACATATTATGTGATTTATCAATTGCTGAGACATAGTCATTCTCCACAGTAGCTGGCACTGAGAGCCAAAGAGCTTATGTGAGATTCCATACAGAGTGAGGTGATATGGACAGAAAAAAACACAATGGATTTCAAATAAGAGTGCAAAATTGAACGGCACAATGGCAGACACTCTAAACTCCCAGCTTTATGTAGGCTACATCTCATGGTGGTTTTTATGTAGCATGCTTCAAGAGGAGTAGAAGCAGGGATTTATTTAAGGAGAGTTAACAAGTCTCTCAAGCCCTACTGGGAAAGCCAGGTAGTCTAAAATTATCTGGATAGCTAGTTTTTTATAAAATAATATTCATAATTGTTTAATATTGCATAATTGCAAAAATGCTAATTATATTGGAAAATGTTGTCTGGAATTTATGCCCTTAAATATTTTTATAATTCTAGTTGATGCCAGAATATAAGTATGTACTCACAAAGCAGCTAAGCAAGTAAAAGTGTTTTAATCACATTTATATTTAATGGTGCCTCTATGTAGCTTGAAGTGTTACTTCAATTTTTTTAAAGTATCATGCATCTTGAATTTTTGAAAATCCTGTGAATTATTCTAACGGATTTTTAAAAACATAATAACCCTGGAAAAATTTTAACTTTTTGAATTCTTGCATATTGACTGTACAAGGTCTTTAGCTGTTCAAGAGTTAGAATTGTCTAATTAATAATGATTATCTACACAAAAATCTAATTTAAATATGATATTATCATATTTAGTGCAGAATTTTCAAAAGTTCATCACCATACCTTTTCAGAGTGAGCAAACTTGCATGGATAATTAATTATACCCTAAACTGGCCAATGAATTTCTCAAACTAATGGGCTAGTTATACTGAAATTAATCAATGGCAGGTAAAATTTGCACAAAATTATTTAGGTTTACCCCAGAGTTTCTTGATTTTTAATGTGAATAAAAACCACTGGAATCTTGTTAAAATGCAGGTTCTGATTAAGGTGTTCAGTAGACCCTAGGCATTTACACTTCTAAGGAGCTCTCAGGTGATGCCAGGCACTGCAGGTAGACTGGCCAGGACCTAGTGGACAGAGTTTCTTTCTTTCTGGTTTTCTCACTAAAAACTGACAAATATCTAGATGTTAAGTATAAAATCTGTTAATTATACAGATGTTTGCCAAAAAAAGCAATGGTTTAACATCATCTAAAAAGTAGGTTAATTCCTCATTGTTATCCAATTATGTTAGTGTAAGGTAGATATCGTTATGCCCATTCTTCTATACCTCATTGCCTCATTTCTCCATCCCAGGAGGAAATATACCCATTTTCTTCAAAGTGAAAATGAAACAAATTTGTACACTGTCAGCATTTTCCTCCCTATATATTTTATTATTTGGAGCTATTTCTATCATATAACAGAAAATGCAAATGGCATTACAATTTAAATTCATAAAAAGGTTGTTGTTTTATTTGACTGACATGAAAATAAGGAGTGTCCAGGGAATAGAGCTATTTGAAAGCTGTATTTTTCACAGGGCCTGATGCATAAAAGCACTACACACCTTTCAATATATGCTAATTGAATTGAACCTACAGAAATGTTTCAGGAATAAAAAAAATCTGACATCTGATTCCCTTTGGATGCCATTTCATAATCTTATCACAGAAAACATTCTAAAGAAATGTGAATTCATTTTCAGAACGTATCCGCATAAGATAATTGTACAAAAGCAACGAAAACAAGTGACACAGGCATGGCCTAAAGGTCTTATTTCTACAGACGGTTTATGTGGAGAAAAAATTATTAGAATATAGAAATAATACTGTTTTGTCAATCATTCTTTGATAGTTGGAGAATATATTTTCTTTAATATGTTTATATTTTTCTGAAATTTTGAATGAATAATTACAAAGCTGCCATTCCTTTCTTAAAAGAACCTCTCATTAAAGAACCAAAGACCTATCAATGCTTTGTTGACATAGAGTTAACTCGGGATACTTGAAATGGTTTCAATAAAGGCACCTTTTGCTATTTAAAAGCAATTACTTGCTTGTTGCTATAGTGATTGCTAGACGAGTATGCACATTTGTGTCATAACCACCTATGGGTCAAACAGAAGTCACAGATGTTCTTGATTTTCATTTCTGAAATGGTTAAAGCGAGCTTCTCACTAATAAGTCTCAGATATAAATAACATGCTACAAGCCTGTGGAGTGTAAAGTGTCACCCCTTATGCTTGAAGTGTAAAGTAACTGCTGCATTATATTGACTACTTTAAATAGAAAATTTTAAGAAAGGGTTATGATCTTGTTAGTGTAAAAATAAATTTGATGTAAGGTATTAATAAGCAAGGGATGAAAAGAAAACTAAAATCACCTATTATGCTGATAATGATTAAGTATGTAGCTGGCTAATTTCTTGTTAATGCTTTGTATTTCTGGATTATTTTTCTGGATTCATTTGATCCCCATGTAGTCAGAAGAATAAGCAAAGGAATCAGATGTGAAGCAACAGCTACCAAACCCCCTCAAATCAAAGACTCCTCCCATCTCTCACTTCTGCAATTGATTGTTGGACTCATCTCACATTTCAAAAGACTAGTCTCCAATGCTTTATGTTTTACTCACTTAAACGTCAGATAAATTCAAATAGATTTATGAGGAAGTTACTACATATATATATTTTTTTAAATTATATGTTATTTTCCACATTCAAAATTCATTTGTAATTGTCTACAAATAGAAAAAGAAAGTGTAACTTTACCATGAAATGCCTTTTCTGCTAAGTGAGGAATTTCTAAGTTTCTGGACAGTATTGGCAATTATTATTAGAAATAAAGACAATATTAAAAAAAAGATTTAGCATGCTATAGGAAGGCACAAGAAGGATATATTGGATGTGTCCTGTTTATAAATTTGATATCACATGAAAAGAGTCAGTTATGTTCTGAGAAGTTTTATTTTCCATGACTCTAACCAGAGGAAAAGGAAATGAAAATCTGAGTGAGCAGGAGAAGTTTATCCTGGAACTTTAAAAGTATATAATTGATGTAGAAGGAATCAGTCACACCATGCATTAGCATTGCCTTTCCTTAGACAAATCATATTTATTCTTCATCCTGTGTGGGGGGGTGGAGGGGCTGCTTATTGTTAAAATTGTGATAGAAAATGAAATTGGACCCTAGAAAATCAGTTAATAAATTGATAAATATGACATACATGTATTTATTCTATCACATTGTCTGCATTGTTTAAAAAATAATTATAGCAGTACCATTGGCATTTTCTATGAACATGTCAGTTTATTTTATGTTCCTTCCCTTGAGATCCTCTATGATATGGGGAGACAGAGTGGAGGCCATGTTTTAGCGTTTGGGTGTCTGGATATGAGAATCTGCTTTGAGGGGTATCCCCAATAACAATAGAAGATGCTGCTTCTGTCTTTGAAGGGTAGTTATTGCAGCTGTTGTGTGGTCTATATTTTGTCAGAGGAGTAAATGGAAATAGCAAGGTGATTCTGAAATCAAACATGCAACAGCTTCTGGAGATCATAAATTAAGAAGGTTGACCACTGCAAACTGTGTTCCCCAGTTCCCACATTACCTGAATTCCAGCTGAGTCAGCCCATAAGAGACACTGGTAGTAGTAGGGAAGAAGAAGCTCAGACATTTCTCCTCTCACTCTCTGCCTTACCAGCTGTTCATAGCGTGGCTACGTGTGCCCTCCATGGCCCATGGAGCATGCCCACCACAGCTCCAGCATTCATCCAGGGATTGGTGCTACTTCAGGTGACACTATAATTTCCCTTACTCCTGCCAGGCTAGAAGTGGTAAATGGTTTTCTGCAATTACTAATATCTAGGCTCCCCTTCGCTCCTCTGATTGGTCCTCAGCTCCTTCTTTACCTTCTTAACCAAATCATTGAACTGAATTCACTTTGTTACAACCCTTTGTTTTCCCAATTATGCCATGATTGAAGCAGTGAAAGGCAACTAACTACCTATAGTATTACTGTTTCTATCAACTTGGTCCTCATTGTATATTCTCTCAGGCAGAGTAGGATTAAAAAGAAAAATCCTCAAATTGAGTGGAAGGGTGTGGTTTTGTCTCAGAGACTCAAATGGTCATACACTGCAAGAGTTACATTAGTGAACAATCCAAAACAGTTCAGCATATTACCTGATGGGAGTTACAGTGTTACAAACACAGTTCTGTAGATAAAAATCCCTAGGAGCTATGCCTAGTACATCTAACACATTCTGGTGAGTTACAATGTTACAAACACAGTTCTGGAGATAAAAACCCCTAGGAGCTATGCCTAGTACATCTAACACATTCTGGTCATGAATAAATTAAAAAATCTTAATCTCTGTAAAAGACTACATACTTATCAATGCAAGTATAGTATTTTAGAGTATGGAGTATGGGGTTTGAATACTAAACTTGCAACTTTCTAGTCGTGATACCTTAGATCTCTTATCCTTTCTACATTTTTGTTTTCAAATGAATATAAGATGGATAATCCTCATAAGGTCTTGTGATATGCCTGTTGTTATTCCCGTTTTATAAGATAGGAAACTGATAAATTATTTTATTCTCTGAACATCAAAGTCTAATAAATATGTAGATTAGCTAGATTTTAAATCTCCAAAGTTCTTAAATTTATAAATGTTTATTTACAAGTAGTGTTTTGTAAAGTTATTAGTGTTCCCTGTTAATTAGATTGTATTAACCTTATTAATTTTACTAGCGAACATTTTGTCATAGAGCTTTCAAGCCATTTCAGAGGCAGCAAAATTTCAAATAAATAGAATCCAAATTTATAAAACCACAACTGTCGTTTGAATTTTTAATTTTTAAAAAATTTGTGACTCCAAATAAAAATTGTCCAATGAGTTTTTTCTGAATTGAAATTATTATGAATCTAGGAAAAAGCTAATTTCTTTAAGGAACTCTAATTTAGGCACACCTTCCTCAAAGAAATAAGTGATTAAGATCATTGACTTGCATTTTAATAGTGAGTTCTTAGAAGCCTTTTCTTCATAATTAATTATAAATATTATTTTTCTAATTCTTTTCTCATCTCTGGTGATATACATGACACTAAATATACGAAAGGGAAGTTGAAATTTAAAAGGCTCTAGATATTGTGGTAACTTATAATTTTCCTTTGAGAACTTAAAGCTATAAATTAATGGCAATAAAAAAAACCAATAAATTACCTGTTCTTTGTGGCTATGTGTCAGGTGGTGGATTTTAAAGGACAAGGACTGGTGAAAGCCAAAATCTACTCAACCACGGAAATTATATGACTCAATTAAAGAGCTCTCATGGCCTTGCCTTTTGAACTAAGACATCAATTTCTTAGGACAAAGAGGCACTTATAACTGAAGTAGTTACTTGCTGTGGCATATAATTGTAAATACCTGGGTTTCTTGGTAAGAAGATGAAAATAAGAAATGAAACAGAAATCGTTCCTCAGAACCTCTTCTAAAATGTGACAGTGACATCCCTCTCAAGGAAATTGCTTTGTGGCCCCATTATCATGAGCCTGCTTAAATAGTCACTGTCCTTCCTTTCATGAAGGATGTTCTTCTAGTCCATTCATTAAATGTCTGAAGTTCTTGAAAGGTGCTCAATTATTTTTCTGTCCTTTTATATGTATTCTTTTATAATCGTATTTCCTTTATTCATCTTAAATGTAAAATTGGGCCTTGCTTTAATCTCAATTTTAGAATAGTAAAAGAAATAAGGCTCACAAACCTACTCTAACTATAGCCCAAATCAAGTTAACGGGAATATTTAGTGGTAATTCCTAGGTGTCCCAAATCCGCATTAAACTATATGTCTTCTCTATCTAAATGTTTTATATTCAGGCAAATGCTAGAGTTTATGTCTTAGCTAATAACATAAGATAATTGAGAGGTTTTTCCTCCTTAGGGGAAGAAGCATAATATAAATATTAGTAATACTAGGTCTTGTAAATAGGTAGAAAAATAAATTGGTAAGCATGGAACACAGTTCTGGGTATATTTTGGTAGATGATGTTTACATAGATTACTTTAAGACTAAGTCATGAAGGTCACTGTGACAGCAATATTAATTTGATCATATAAATGAAAAAAGTGTTTGAGTGAGACAGCAATTTTTCTTTCTTGATGGAAAACTGAACATGTTGATATGCTCATCAAAATTCAGAGGTGGACTATTTCATTATTTCTGACAACTAATATTCAAAGCTTTCTGTTTTCTATTTATTTTTGCATTTTAACAAACTATGAATATAGGTTCAAAAAGAATATATTTCATACAGATAAAAAAGTGATGACACTTTTTTAAATGGTGCGTGACTGAATAAATAGAAAAGAGGGGACACTTTTAAATACAAAAGTCTTTCTCTCCAAGAGCAATTCACCCTTTAGTAACTTGTTTCTGACTACATAAAATGAAAGCAGGATAGTTCTCTAGATAATATGTAAAACTTGTGGAAAACTTTATAATTATAAAACACCTCCATGTGCATTACCATCTTTCATTCTCACACATCTATACAAAGTAGAAAATGCAGGCATTTTTAATCCTCATTTACAAATATAGGAATTATGGCTCAGTAGGATGGAGTAAGCCACATGGTAGTAAATATTAAATAGCAAAAGCATGAAAAGAACCTGACTCTTCTAAAATATCAGTGGATTGAGAAGGTGAATAACAGTTGAAAGAATAGAAAACAAATATGGAAGGGAAGGGAAAATAAAAGGTAGTGCTGTGAGCGGAAAGAATAGAAATCATGGTATGTTTAAGGCCTCCAAAATAATGTAATATAGAGAAAGGAATTCTTAATGCCAAATAAGAAATATGTGTTAAGAGCACAGTGGTGGTGGGATGACCTCTAAGCAAATAAGTGGAAGATAAAGGAAAATTTAGAAATCCTCAAGAGTTATAATTTTGATTATCTAAGCATATATTTTTTTAAAATGCTACTTGAGGACCTATAATAGGAATAATGAAAACAGGCATTTCTTTTTGAGAATGTGGCATTTTTAACTACGCAGGTGCTATGAACATTATGAAGCTGAGTTAATAAGAGGCCTGGCCTGATCCCCTTATAGCCAGCTTGTTGATGGAGTGGAGATGATACCCTTGGTCAAGGCCAGAATCTGTCAGGAGTGGAGATGATACCCTTGGTCAAGGCCAGAATCTGTCAGAATTATTAAAGCTCAATAAATGGGCAAGACCAATTGTGTGTTAGGCATTTTCAATTTGCAACAATTCAAGATGAACCCATATCATTCCAATTAACGGGGATATATTGGAAAAACATATAGGAAGGTACAGAAAAATAAACTCAACAGCCATGAAACACCACATGGGTTTCAGGGTCAATGCAGGCCTGGGAATCGTTTTCTTGGCAGTGGGCATCTCTTGATTCTCTACCTCCCTGTTAATTCTCTTTGTATCATTCACTTCCTGAATCAGAGAATATTACTTGCAGAGCTCATTGCCATGTAGTATAGAATTGTCGTGCCATACCATTTCAATTAGATATTAGAAAAACTTGTAGATGGACTTTAGCATCAGTTGCTATTGGCTTTACCTTATATTAGTGAGGTTGGGGTTACAAAGAACAGATTATGGTTAAGTGATGACCTTACATTGCTTCCTTGGACAAGTGGCTGTTAACGTGGTTTCCACAAGAGAAAATTTGGGGATTAGCAATAAAGGTGAGACCCACAGATCCTGCTCAGGTTTGGTGAGCTACTTGAACAGAGACAAGCAAAAGAAGTACTTAAGGCAGAAGCTGGAACCTGGGACTAAGATTGCAATAGAAATTCTCCCCACAGGATTTAAATTTGTTCCCTCAGCTGCAGGCAGCTGACAGCGGCTTTTTATCTGGAAAAGATTTTGCCTGATATTTTCTCAAACTCTGGAAAATCATTCAACTTGTCAGTGAAGCTGAAAAGACAGGCTCTTTGATATGTAGCGGCAGCTTGGAAACTGTTCCTCTCTTCTCAGCTGTCAGGAGAGGAGGAAACTTTTCCATATGTATCATTGCAGAAGATATTTCGGGACACAATTATCTCAGAAGTTTAAGACAAATATGCTTCCAAGGCCAAAGACATTATTAGAATCTGAAATCTCTAGGGAATTGAAGGGCATGAGAAGCAATGGGCACTTTTTGCTCACTTGTCCTACTAGTGTGAATGAGTATATATACATCAGTTGAAAAGGAATTGTAGAAGAGAATAAAAACTTTCAATAGGTTTTATCTCACATGTCAATTAAAATCAAGTAACAGTGACTTCTTAGAAGTCTTCCTTGAGAAAAATTCCTGTAGCCTTGCTATGGCAAGGGTTGCTTATGGACCACATTAGCATCAGCATCACCTGGGCTTCACCCCAGATCTACCAAATGCAAATCTGTACTTTTAAAAATTGTGGTGAAGGCCGGGCGCGGTGGCTCACGCCTGTAATCCTAGCACTCTGGGAGGCCGAGGCAGGTGGATTGCTCAAGGTCAGGAGTTCGAGACCAGCCTGAGCGAGACCCCGTCTCTACTAAAAATAGAAAGACATTATATGGACAACTAAAAAATCTATATAGAAAAAATTAGCCGGGCATAGTGGCGCATGCCTGTAGTCCCAGCTACTTGGGAGGCTGAGGCAGTAGGATCGCTTAAGCCGAGGAGTCTGAGGTTGCTGTGAGCTAAGCTGACGCCACGGCACTCACTCTAGCCTGGGCAACAAAGTGAGACTCTGTCTCAACAAAAAAAAAAAAAAAAAAATTGTGGTGAAATACATATAACATACAATTTGCCAGCTTAACTACTTTTAAGTATAAAGTTCAGTAGTGTTAAGTATATTCACATTGTTGTACAGCCAGTCTCCAGAACTTTTTCATCTTGCAAACTGAGACTCTCTCCCATTAAACAACAACTGCAACATGCATGAAACTTGAGGACATTCTGGTCAGTGAAATAAGCCAGTCACAAAACGACAATTACTATGTGATTCCACTTACATGGCGATCTGTATTTTAACAAGATCCTCAGGTGATACATTTGAGTACTAGAGAGCTAAATTAGAGGACATCTGGGCTCAGCAGGCGTGAGCATTATAAAAGGTTAGCAGCACAATTACTAGATATTTTATTCCTGGTGGAGTGGAAAGAACATGGATTTTGAGTTCAAATAGATCTGTTTTATAATCGTAGTTCTGCTTACTACTCATTTGATAATGGGAATTTCTTTAAGCTCTCCAAGCCTCATTTTTAAAAATCTGTAATATGGTCATAATAAAAACCTATTATGGATTTTTTTTTTCATGATGGTTAAAGGAGATGCATGCTGAGCATTTATTACAGTCCTTGGACACAGTAAGTGCACTTAGTAAATAATTTGTTATTATTGTTATCTGGGTGAAAAACACTTTCACCACTGGCCTTTCAAATGTCTTCTGTACTATAGCAGGATAATGAGTCCTTGAATTTACAGAATTTTAACCTAACAGAGAAAGCAATCTCAAATGAGCATACAGAACATGATTTAAGGATATGGACGTTATGAAAGCAAAAAATTATATAGCTTACAATAATTTTGAAAGCCAATTTCATAAAAGATCAAATGTATGGTACCTCACCAAATTACAGAATTTGTCTTTCTGGCTCCGGAAAGAAAACACCAATAATCAATTCTAGAATCTATTACAACTATTCAGAATTGTTCAACTTTAACTATCAAGAGATTTTAAGTAATATATTTTCCTCCTAAAAAACTATGAACTAATTTATCTCAATCATTTATTCCTAGAAACAAAAATTTGGTAACTATTAGGTATAACATAAACATACCTCAAACTGAAATAATAATTTGGGTTCCTTAGACAATATTACCATGAAAACCCACTAAAATGTTCATCTTTTATTACATCCTCACAAATGTGATGCTGGATAATATTCTTTTGCTGAAAGTTTCATGAACAAATTTTTTATACATCCCAGCTTTACAATTAGTAGCTTGCTTAATCATTATATCTCTGGTATAGATATGGCACTTAATGAAGTCTCTTTTTTTCTTTCAAAATATTAAGAGGGTACAAATCTTTTTGTTACAAGGATAGGTTTTATGATGCTTAAGTCAGGGATATTAGTGTGCCAATGACTGGAGTAGTATTCATTGTATCTATCAGTAGGTTTTTAACCTTCCCCTTCTCTTTCCTTCCCTCTGCTTAATTTCCAATGGCTTTCATTTCTTCTCTCTGTGCCTATGTGTTCCCATTGATTAGTTCCAAATTATAAGAGAGTACATGTGGTGTTTATTTTTCCATTCCTGAGATACTTTACTTAGGATAATGGTCTCCAGTTTCATACAAATTGCTGTAAAAGACATTAATTCATTTCTTTTTATGGCTGACTAGTACTCCATGGTATATATTAATATATACTACATTTTGTTAATCCCTTTATGAATTAATGAGCACTAGGTTTGATTCCATATCATTGCAATTGTTAATTGTGCTACAATAAACATTCCAATGTAGGAGTCTTTTTGATAAAATGACTTCTTTTCCTTTGGGTAGATACCCAGTAGTGGGGTTACTGAATTAAATGGTAGCTATACTTTTAGTTCTTTGTGGAATCTTCATACAGTTTTCCATAGAGATTGTGCTAACTTGCAGTCCCACCAACAGCGTGTAAGTGTTCCTTTCTCTCTGCATCCATGTCAGCATCTATTGTTTTTTTGCCTTTTTATAATCCCATTCTGACAAGGGCAATGTGATATCTTATTGTGGTTTTAATTTGCATTTCCCTGATAATTAGTAACCTTGAGAATTTTTTTCATGTATTTCTTGGCCATTAGTCTATCTTCTTTTGAAAAGCTTCTATTCATGTTTTTTGCCCACTTTTTATGGGGTTATTTTTTTCTTGCTGATTTGTTTGAGTTCTTTGTAGATTCTAGATATTAGCTTTTTATTGGATATATAGTTTGTGAATGTTTTCTCCCATTCTTTAGGTTATCTATTTGCTCTGTTGATTATTTTCCTGAGTGTGCAGAAGCTTTTTAATATAATCAAGTCCCATTTATTTATTTTTGTTGTTGCTGTAATTGCCTTTAGGGTCTTAGTCATAAATTCTTTGCCTAGGCCGATGTCTAGAAGATTTTTTCCTACATTTCCTTCCAGGATTTTTATGGTTTCATGTCTTGCATTTAAGTCTCTCATTCATCTTAAATTAATGTTTGTGAGTGATGAGAGACAGGGGTCCTTTTTCTTTCTTTTGCATGTGGCTATCTGATTTTTCCAACACTATTTATTGAATAGGGCTTCTTTTCTACAGGGTATGTTGTTATCTGCTTTGTCAAAGATCAGTTGGCTGTAGGTAGACAGTTTTATATCTGGGTTCTCTGTTCTATTCCACTGTCTATGTCTCTATTTTTGTACCAATACTATGCTGTTTTGGTTGCTATTGGCCTTGTAGTATAGTTTGAAGTCTGGTATTGTGATATCTCCTGATTTTTTATTTTTGCTTAAGATTACATTGGCTATTCAGGCACTTTTTTCATTTAAAATGAAGCATATAATTATTTTCTCTAGATCTGTGAAATATGCTGTTGGTATTTTCATGGGGATTGCATTGAATCTGTAAATCACTGTGGCAGGGTGAACATTTTAACCATGTCGATTCTACTGGTCCATAAGCACAATATGTTTGCATCATCTATGATTGCTTTCATCAGCGTTTTGTAGTTTTCCTTGTAAAGAACATACATTTCCTTGGTTCAGTATATTTCTAAGTATTTTATTTTCTTTGTAACTATTGTAATGGTATTGAGTATTTGATTTGACTCTCAGTTTAACTGTTATTGTTATGTAGAAATGCTACTGATTTGTGTACATCGATTTTGTAACATGAGACTTTGCTGATTTATTTATCAATTCTAAGAGTCCCTTGGTGGAGTCCTTGGAATTGTCTATATATAAGATCATATCATCAGCAAAAAGCAATAGTTTGACCTCCTCTTTCCAAATTCGAATACTCTTTCTTTCTTTTGTCTGATTGCTCTAGTTAGGACTTCTAGTACTATGTTGAATAGAAGTGGTCACAATGGGCACATTTGTCTTGTTCCAGTTCTTAAGGGGAATGCTTTCAACTTTTCCCCAGTCAGTATGTGTTGGCTGTGATTTTGTCATATATGGCTTTTATAATTTTGAGTTATATTCCTTCTATGCCTACTTTGTTGAAGGTTTTTATCATGAAAAAGGGTGCTGGATGTTGAATGATTTTTCTCCAGCTATTGAGATGATCATATGGCCTTTGTTCTTGCTTCTCTTTATGTGGTAAATCACATTTATTGATTTATGTATGTTGAAACATTCTTACATCCCAAGACCACTTGGTCATGGTGGACTATTTTTATGATGTGCTGTTGAATTCAGTTTGCTAGTATTTTATTGAGGACTTTTGCATCTATATTCATAAGGGATATTGGTCTGTTGTTTTGTTGTTGTTGGGCCCTTTCCTGGATTTCTTATCAAGATGATACTGGCTTCACACAATGAGTTGGGGAGGAGTCCCTCCTTCTTGTTGCTATGGCATAATTTCTGCAGTATGGGTACCAGCTCTTCTTTGCAGGTCTGGTAGAATTCTGCTATGAATGCATTTGATCTGAAGCTTTTTTTGTTGTTGTTGGGAGATTTTTTTATTACTGCTTCAATCTCGCTGCTCATTATTGACCTGTTCAGAAGTTCTATTTCTTCCTGATTAAGTCTTGGGAAGATGTGTGTTTCCAAAAATTTGTCCATTTCTTCTACATTTTTTAGTTTATTTTCTAGATATTTTCATAGTATTCATGGATGATATTTTTTACTTCTGTGGTATCAGTTGTAATATCTCCTTTTTTCATTTCTGAATGGGATTATTTGGGTCCTTTCTCTTCTATTCCTGGTTAATCCAACAAGGAATCTATTGATTTTGTTTATCTTTTCAAAGAACTTTTTGTTTCATTGATCCTTTCTATTATTTTTGTGTTTTCCATTTCATTTAGTTCTGCTCTGACCTTTGCTATTTCTTTTCTTCTGCTGGCTTTGGGTTTCATTTTCTCTTCCTTTTCTAGTTCCTTGAGATGGGACATTAGGTTGTTAATGTGTGATCATTCTGTCTTTTTGATGTAGGTGTTTAAGGCTATGAATTTTCCTCTTAGTCCTAATTTTGCTGAAATCCACAGATTTTATATCCCCTTTGTCATTCATTTCAAAGAATCTTTTGATTTCCATCTTAATTTCATTTTGACCCGATAATCCTTTAGTAGCAGGTTATTTAATTTTCGTGACTTTGTGTAGATTTGAGTGTTTCTCTTGGAATTGATTTCTAGTTTTATTCCACTGAAGTTTGAGGGGATATATGGTATGATTTCTATTTTTTTTTAATTTATTGAGACATGTTTTGTGTCCTAAGATATGATTAATCTTGGAAAATGTCCCATGTAGAGATGCAGAAGTCAAGGAAGAACATAGTTACTGAAAAAAGAAGACTGAAAGTCCCCGGTAGATAGATGATGTTAGGAAGGAGATTCCGGGAGAAGTAAGACAAGAACAGTTGTCAATAAATGAATGAGAGAGGTGGAAGTGAAACCTGGAAGAAATGAAATATGCAGCAGTTTTCATACCTGAGAAAAATCTATTCAAGATTATTTCTTAGAATCATTTACATTGCTGATATGTTGTAGTTGAATTTATATTTTACCATGAGCATTAATTCTCTACAGACTCTAGGACAGTGGTTCTGTGAGTTTATATATACTTGTATCCATACATACTCAAATACATATGGAAGTTTGTCTTGTATAACAATACTCCAAAGGAAAGAATTCTCAATTTTTAAGCACATGAAATGTTTTTCTCTAAATGATAACGTTTATTTATTTATTTTTTTTTTTTTGAGACAGAGTCTCACTCTGTTGCCCAGGCTAGAGTGAGTGCCGTGGCGTCAGCCTAGCTCACAGCAACCTCAAACTCCTGAGCTCAAGGGATCCTCCTGTCTCAGCCTCCCGAGTAGCTGGGACTACAGGCATGCGCCACCATGCCCGGCTAATTTTTTCTATATATATTTTTAGCTGTCCATATAATTTCTTTCTATTTTTAGTAGAGGTGGGGTCTCGCTCTTGCTCAGGCTGGTCTCGAACTCCTGAGCTCAAACGATCCGCCCACCTCGGCCTCCCAGAGTGCTAGGATTACAGGCGTGAGCCACCGCGCCCGGCCAATGATAACTTTTAAGTAAAAGATACTGTCCTGTGAGCTTCTCTCTTTGCCTATCTTTACACTTAAAAATTTAAAAAATGTATATTTATTCTATTGGAACTATAGGTAAAAATGTTGCACAGCAAAAACATGTACGTGGGTTTTCCTTCAAATTTTTATTTTTGGTTCCTCATTAAATGTCATATGTAAGATAAGATTTGCCAACTCTATGTTATTTTTGTGTGTAGAAAATATTAAAACAATCAACATGTATTTGCTCAATTACCCTAACCATTTATTTCATAGTCATATTTCATTGAATTTTATTTACAGTTCAAAGTGAATTTGTTTTGTTTTAGCAAAAGGAAAAAAAAACTTGTTTTCTTAAGATATCAAGATATGAAGAATAGTTATGTGAATGATACAGTATTTTAAAATACAAATAATCAGGAAAATAAGAATGTCTCTAAAATCCTATTGTTAGGACTGTTAAAAACATGCATTTTTTTATTGGCAAATGTTGACTTGCAGGTATCATCTTATTTTACTAAAAGCATTGCATAAAAAAAGAACAGAAGAGGGCCCCTGGGCCTGGTATATCAACTTCATTTTGTCTTTCTCATTTCCATTTTTTTATTCCCCTTTTGGTTGTTATTTAAAACAGACAATAGAACCCTGCCATATGTTGAACCCAGGAGCTCTCATTTAAATGTGTTTCTGTTTCAAATGTTAAGATCATTTGTCAACCACTGAAATATTTAGTAAATCTTTGTATTTTATATAGCTCTTGGACTTGTTTTCTGGACTTTATTTCCTTTTAATCTAGATATTTCTACTTATCTCCTGCAAAAGCATCCAAAAATTCACCAGAAACAAACCTTTTAAAGATTTGTTTTTTGTTTTATTTTGTTTTGTTTTTAGCTTTACTCAAAGGATTATCAAGTACCCTGAAATGATAATCCCCAGCACAGAATCTGCTTTCTTTTTAATAACTTTTGTATAGATTGCAGTCTAAAATATAATCTGACCTCTTAGAACTTAACAGTAAATAAATCAATACAATTATGTAGCTCAGTATTAACTTTGCTTTAAAAAGAATCCCTGCTAATAAATAGTGAGACAAAAGTCTAGATGTTGGGAAACTTGGCTCCAAGCCCCCGTTAGGCCATTAAATACTTGATTACGTAAGTCATTTAATTCCCTCAGTTGATTTGGAGATCTAAACAGAAGAATAGAAATACCAATAACAAAAACGTGCCTTCGCTGGTCCCAGTCTCCTTTCCTTTTATACCATCTTCCCAAAGGTAATCAGGAGGTGGGGTAAAATTTCAGATATGATATTCTGAAGACAAAATAAAAAAAATTTAAAAATATAGGCTTCTATGCATATTGTATACAAACAAAATAATGCAATAGATGAGGTACAGCATATATTAAATTGTCAGCATGTAATAATTTGGCCATCATGTATTTTTTAAGTCCTGAAAAAGTAAATGTAATTTTTAACCATAAGTAAATTAGATCTATTTAATTTTTATCTTAATGTTTTTAACTTCTAATGGACTTTAAAGTTCTCATGTTTGAATTCAACCATTTTACAAATATTTTATAACTTTAAAAATTAAGACCACTATGGCAAAAATATGTATCAAATAATATATATTGTGTGTTAGTGGGGGGAGTGGACAAAAGCACATATTTCTTACTGTGAATTAAAAGAAGATATGTTATTAGCACTTGTTATGGTTAGATCTCAGAAAGTTAAACTGTCATAAGTGTGATCTTTAGCTCCATAACTCTTTCACCATGTTTCCTGGAAGATAGGGAAAAAATATAAAAATACAAGCTTAAAAAATACAAATTAGAAAACAATGAGGTATAAATACTAACAGGAGAAATCAATAAACTATACAATCAGGGAATCTCTTTTGTTTAACTAGATAAAAATTAAATCTCAGTATTTTGGCTCAACTTTTCAAATGCATTGTTTCCTAAAGATTTCAGAAGGGAGAAAGGAGGAACGGGTTTAATTGAACTATAACAAACACCAAGTAGAATAATCGCACCATCGTTTTAAACCTGAATTTTGGATACTCATTATTCAGGGAGTTTCTCCTGGACTAGTCACATCATCTGTTCATTTTCCTGAGTCCTTTCCCTCTTTCTTCCTTTTGGTCATATCCTATCCTCTCTCAAGAGGCAAATAAATTAGTCTCCCCCTCTTACGTAGAATTTTTTGTCTTCTTTACTAAAGCCTTGAAACCAGAAAATTTACCACTTTGGGGTCATTCATGTTTTCCATCCCAAGTATTTATCAAGGAATTTTCCTAAATACATTATGTCTTGCCTAAAGGAAGATGTAAGAATTTCCTGGTTTGTTAATAATTTTTAGAAAAGTAGTAATAAATGAATGAAAATCCTACAATCACATGGCATTAGAGATATTTATATGAATCTAAGCATATATTTCGGAAACTCTAACCTGATTTTTAAAGAAAAGACTAAGTGAAAATGAGATTTAATAAGGTGAAAAAGATTGTATAGAAAGGGGACAAAATGGAGCAGTGTCTGACTTAGCCTACACTGTCAAAAATTAGAAATTCTTATTGGTTTTCTTTCTCATTTTAATTCTCTGAGTATAATTTGTATTAATAAACCAGTTTCTAGGTAGGCCAAAACCCTCACTATTAAAACAAGAACTTCCTTCATATCAAGAGGACTTAGTTCTAAGTGCAAATAGCTCTGTTTAAATGCTAAAATTGTTAACTTTTTCACCTATGATGGGAAAAAACAGCTTATAAACCTTAACTAAAATTATTTGTCATGCCCTGCCATTTTTTTTCCTTTGAAAAGGCATTGCAAAATACATGTCTACTAGTTTTAAATATGTAATT
Organism: Eulemur rufifrons; assembly: GCF_041146395.1. NCBI lineage: Eukaryota > Metazoa > Chordata > Mammalia > Primates > Lemuridae > Eulemur > Eulemur rufifrons. Next base: position 27,507,995 of record NC_090997.1, on the reverse strand, counting down.
GATCATCCAGATATTCTTTTGATCATCCACATAACAGAGCTATTTTCTTTTCATCTTTAAATGTACGCTTCACATAGCTGTCTCCTGAAGAACTTACCATTCAAATACACTTAATGATATTTTGTGCTTTCCTTTGACATTTGTTTTATTTATAAATTTGCTTTACATATTTAACCTTCAGAGATCAAATATATTTAAAAAAGAAAAGGCTTGAATATATGTAGAAAACAGTAATTCAGATCTGAGTCAGAGCATCTTGTGAATTACAACTATTAGTGGGGGGCAGGCACTTCCTGCTTAGCCTCTGACCCTTGAGTCTCCAATTCTACATACTTGCTCAGTTGAGAGATTTAAGGAGGCCTTGGAGTTATTGGAAATTACTTATCAAGCTGGTTTTCCAAAAGTCCATACAGACACAATTCAGTTTGTCCTTGACTGCCACCTGGCCTGCCCCATTCTCGCACACTTAGTTGTTCTGGCTGCATGTTGTACTTTGGGGACTTCTTTTTACCCTACCACACTGACCCTTTAAATCTGAGTTTAGGTTCTTTTTAACATGCCAAAATAGTTAGAAGTGTGAGTTAGAGCTGGTGTGGCTTATTCAATTCATAGTGCCCTCAGGGATAAGCATGGTTTATATACCCTTCTATATGGGATACAGAAAATAACTTCTTTTCCTTTGGGTAGATACCCAGTAGTGGGATTCTGGATCAAATGATAGGTCTACTTTTAGTTCTTTGAGAAATCACCATACTGTTTTCCACAGAGGTTGTACTAATTTGCAGTCCCACCAGCAATGTATAAGCGTTCCTTTCTCTCTGCGTCCATGCCAGCATCTATAGTTGTATCTTCCTTATAAAAAGACACAAAATGAAGCAAGTTTTCTTAAATTCCACATAATTAGCATCACCAATTGAAACTGAACACTTGTTTTTGTGTGACAAAAGATAAAGAACCCCATATGTGAATTTATGTTGCTAATTTTTCAATTTGTACATTCAGCGCCTCACCAAAATGTTTTCCTAAAGTCCTCCTTTAGCTATGACATCCTGCCATCCCAAAGATAAAGGATTGCTTACTGCCCACATTTGAAAAATATGTATTTATATGTTTATTCATTCATGGACTCTCTCTTTCAATAAACACTTGAGTGTTTCTTATGTGCTTGCAAGTGTGGAGGGTAAGAAGAATATACTTCTGAGGAGAGCTGTATCTTTCCATTCCCTTGGCTCAGAGCCTAACAGAGGGACTAAAAGATAGTCAAAGCTCTCATTGTATGTTGTACAAATAAGTGAATAAGTAATTGAATCAATGTGGCTCCTGATTTCAGGAACATACAAATGTAAAATAAGACACTAACAGCAGTAAAATAGTAAAACATGTCACTATAAAAAAAGCCATAAGAAAAAAGGACATAAATAATTAAGTGCCAAATTAGTTGTGCTTCACTATCAGGTAGAAACTTGGGATCCCTGTCATGTTTTTCAAGAACTGCATTTCATAGATTGTTCTGCTCTCAGTAGTTCTGTTAGAATCTGTCAGTGAGGAGCTCTTGTGCACAGGTTGGAAGGTAGAACAGAAAGAGCAGCCATGATTCTTGCAGCTGCAGGCTCATCTATGGGCACATTCCTTGAATAATCCACTGCAGTGGTAAAGTAGCTGAAATATTAATAGCAGGATAGTGTTTATTAAGAAGTACTTCTGTTGGCACTGCAGACTAAAATAATCTCTGGTATCACCCTGTGGGTCATGAAATTTGCAGTGGCTTCTGGGCAAGCTCCTGAAACCTATCAGATGCAGCTGAGATCCCTGACTTTCATTCCTCCATCACTTTCATGGCTGTGTAGGCCTCTGTTAAATTAAATTTTGCCTAAAGTCGCCTCTGTTCATAACAAACTTTAACCTAACTTAATATGTAAACAAACTGCAGCCTAACCTGAAACTATATTTTCATAAGAAGTAACCAAATTTCAGCCAATGACAGCAGCCAAATTTTCAGTCAATCGCAGGCTGTAGCTGCTCAGGTATATCCAAATAAGGCAAACACCTAGCAATAACAAATCAAGCTGTTTCTGAATATTACTTCCTTTTTTTTTTTTTTTTTTTTTGCCTATAAATACTGCCTCCGCACATTGGAACTCTCTGAACCTTTACTGGTTCCGGGTGCTGCCCAATTCATGAATTATTTCTTTGCTCAAATAAGCTCTGCTAAATTTAATTTGTCTGACATTTTTCTTTTAACACCTCTAATTTCTGAAATTGAAATCTTTCTTCCTGGAACATAGAGTGGCTTCTATTTTTCTGACTAAATCCTGACTAATATATCAGTGTTCTGAGAGTTTTAAAATCCAAGAGATGATATCAAAGTAAATAATTTTGTATGCACAATGAAGAAGTTCATAGTGCCTGAAGCAAAGCTAAGTGGCTCATTGAACAAGTAAAATATCAGGGTAAAATTTAAAACCTTAATACTAATTCCTTTCTCATGGATGAACCAGTATATATATCCATTCCCCAAACTACTTCTATGAAATAGATTTTTCTTGTCATATCAATTAATAAAAATATCCTGCAAGAAGTTTATCCCCCACAATCTTAATTCATTACTATTTATATCCACGTCAGTATTATAATCAAAATTCAAACTCCACTCAATATCAAGTACTCTCCTTCCACAGCACAGGCCCCCTCCAGAGAAGTCTGAAATAGGAAAGAGGTGTTTGGCTGGCTTCTTTTTTGTTTGTTTGTTTACCTGGTGTTAGCTGACCTCTGATCCTTCTAGAGTTGATAAAAGTGGAAGAACAATTGATATGACAGAAAAAAAAATCTTACTTAACAGGCGCCAATCTGAAATGTATTTCTTACAAGCATGACAAGTCAAAGCTGACTCATATAGGCATTTTTGTGGCTTCTCCAAGAACATCCCCTCCTCTATTAATGAGCCTTTCACCAGCAGTTCTCAAAATGAGTTGAGAACACCCTAACCAGCTGGGGACCTCCACGCAGAGACTTGTAGATTCTCTTTGATGGGGTTCCATCAACCCTGAAAATGTATCCCTTAGCCAGGATCTAGTACAGTCAAAGCTATTTCTCCTCCCTTTGGAATCATGCTTGTGTTGGAAATACAGTTTGTTTCTAAGCTCAACCTTCTTTTCATTTTGCTATACTGCAGTAATATTAGTCACTGTTTCTTACCCTTTAGATTTTTGGGTGTGAGTTAGATACCTGTCCACCCTTTTATAAAACTTAGACAGAGGGAACTCTGAATGGTTTCTCTGACACCCTTACCTACCCAATTTTGTTTGAGATAGGCTGGAGCACCATTTCTTCCTCATAGTTTAAAGGACTCACATCACAACACACAGACAATACTCTCCAAAAATATCCTCCAACTTTCAACCTCTATGTTCTCTCTCATGTTAATCCCTTCACATGTTCCACTTGGTGAGGAGACAAGGGGCACAAATCTTGTTTATAGTCATCTCCTTTACAAAGCCTACCAAAGTGACTGAGTACCTTCCTCTGGTTTGTAAAGGTAATTGATGACTATATTTTGAGATCTCAGCTAAAAGTGAAAAAAGTCTAATATCCAGTTACACATAAATGCATTTACAAGCCCAGTAGGATTTCTTTCCACTTTACTGAGGAGTGCGTTTTCTCCTTTTCATTCAGCATTTATGTTTCTGAATGACTTGTGTACTCTCAAATTAAGAGTAGGCGAATCTCCATATCAGAGACTTACACACAAAAAATCTAGAATCCCTGTCTTTTTTTTTTTCCCCCAAGAAACTTCCAGCACCAATCATGTCAAATCTTCGCCTGATAAATCTTGGCCACTCTTAATCCCTTCTAGGTGCTGCTCAACTCGTCCTTTCTACTTCTCTTAGAGTTGAACAACTCCTTCAGCTGCTGGAGGGCAAGAGTTTTCTCTTTAGCCCCCTCCTGCTACTTCTGTCACTCACCCATGCACCTACTCAGCGTCACAGCCCCTTACCAGACAACCCTCCCTTGTAGCTCTGCATTTCAGATTTAACAGATAAAGCACATTCATCTCGGTTCCCTAGCAGCTCCTGGTTTTATCTCCTCCTCCATAAAATATTTTTCTAGCCACTTATGTTCAAGAGTGATTTTAAGTTATATGTAAATGTGATTATTAACTAAAGACTACTTTTACGTATAAAATATACTTTTTATTTATAATCATATGGAAAAGGCGACAATTTAGCTTATAGGACAGTTCTTCAAAAGCATACATACATAAACATTTCAATCCATAGATTGAAATCAAACATGGGCAGAGAGACTCAGAGTATGCGTGAGAAAGCAGAAAATGTCATGAGCAGAATCCATTATGATCTAGCCAGGGCTGGATCACATGATGGAGACCAGGCACAGGATGGAAGAGTGGGGCAGGGGTGTACACTAGTCTGAGGGTTTTGTTACCAGGTAAAATTCTCTGTATTTTTTTAACACGCAAAATCAGTTGGTTCTATTTCTCTAAAATACATAGAGAAAGAGGGGAAGTTTTAATAATTCCTTTAGGAATTTGTCATTTTGTTATACTGACAGCATCACAAATTTGAATGATATATTTTAGGCTACCAGGCATCAGCTTTTCAGCACATATGAGAGAATGTTAACAGCATGCAAAAAGTTTTTGAAATGAGGCCACCTTTGTAGGACACTTTTGCCTTTGTTAATGAAATGGCTAGATTGCAAAGGAAAGGTATAGTAACCTATTGAGGACATCTGAATAAAACATAGGCAATATTAACTGGAAAAGAGCAAAAGACTAAATGTGCTTTGCTGGGTAGGTTTTTTCATGTTTGCAGCATAAAGAGGAAATAAAAATTTAATTAATAATACAAGTTAGTTTATAGATACTTTTCTAAGAAAGTTTTGAGGTGCTCCAAGAAAGTTTGCATTTCTGTAATTGGAAGAACACATATACTAGAATATACTCATGAAAGTTATCAGTTTTTGATTTCTACTCTGAGGGCCCCGTAAATTTCAAAATGAGAATTAATTAATTGGAGGCACTCACATGCTCTACCCTAGTGTGTAGACCAATGATCTTGGCAGGATAAATGGGGGAATAATCCCTAGCTAAGGTGTATACTCTGAGCTTGTTCCAGCACCTTGGCTCTTGTCTTGTTGTTCACCATCAGTCTTGTATGCTTTTAATCATTTCTGGAACCTGAGAAATTGTGCTGCCCAATATGCCTGTAGATTAGTTCTTGAAGTTTCCATTCCTTTCAAATTGTTATTTTCACCATTTCCACCCTACCCAGTTATGGCCTTAAATTTTATTAATAGTTCCCACAGTTATGGCTCTGTCACCCACTGCCTACTGCTTGTTTACCAAAACCTTCCCAAAATGCATCCCTTTCCTGGCATATTGTGTTACTCTCAGCCTCTGCGCTGAGTTGTACATCTTAATTCTTGGAGTCTACTGGTAACCTGAATACCTGCCTTTGTGTCTTTCTAATTGGTGGAGTTCCATTGACAACCACTTGGCCCTATCTCCCCATTACTGGACCTAGAAATAAATTCTTGTACTACATTGATGAGAAAGACCAGGATAAGTCCAAAGTAATGGTTTTCAAGAATCAAGAGTATATACTCTTGCAAATGAAGAAGTGAAGATTTTTTAATTAGCTTTCTCCAATAAATCTGAAAGAATATTTTTCACAGATATTTATACTGTGTTCACATTAAGAGATATTTTTAACAAAAGGGTGACTTTATTATGAAAATAAATCGATATTTGCAATTGCATGTACTTATGTAATGCACCTTTGTATAAAGTTCCAAATAATTTCTGATGTTTAGCCCAATATTTTTTTGAATAGTATTAAATTAGAAATGTGATTTTCTATGTTACTTTGGAGCTAGATCTCATGTCAAAGTGAAATATAAAACTATTAATGCTAAATAGCTGATAGAATACAATAAATTTAATTAGACTAAACATCTATGAAACCATTGTAATTTTCCATTTAACCAATTATAAATGTGAATATTTTTATTTCTCTCAGTGCTCTACCATAACAGAAAGCATCTGCAGCTATAATTGTGTAGAGGAAAGGGTTTAGAACTGAGGAGATATGGCATTCTAAGTCTGACTCAACTGGTTAAGTACCTAATTTTAAGGTGATTCATCATTTGCTTACCCATCACACAGTTCTGTGTATAGGTAGACTTACCTCATTCTATTTTGTGATTTTTTTTTAATAAACTTTAAAATATTGTAAGTGTCTTTCATCTTTAATATTTGATTTAATGTTTAGAAATTCATTTAATAGCATGGAGAGTATAAATTCAGAATGTATGATGTAATTATTATAAATTAATTACATCTTAGGTGAATTTTAAAAGCTGGAATTTAATGCACATATATAAAAGGGAAAACCTAGTTAATATACAATAAAATTATATGAGAATTACTTAAACTTAGGCTATAAATGTAAATTACATTCTTATTAGCATATAAAACTTTCAGTATTACTGTTCTCAAGATATTTGGGCATTGCTATAAAGCATAGTTACAGCCAGAGTTAATTTTTTAAAATAAAAACAGGATTATTTTATTATGTTTTGGGCGCTAATAAAAATATAGTTAATTGACTTCTTAAAAATAATTATTAATATATTAAATAGAAATTACAAATGGACATTCTCAGCATTGCCTAAACATTTTGTCACAAACATAATCATTTTATCAAAAAGACATTTGTACTCAAATGTTTATTGTGGCACAACTCACAATCAGAAACATGTGGAATCAACCCAAGTGCCCATCAATTAATGAATGGATTAATGAAATGTGGTATATATACACCATGGAGTACTAAGCCATAAAAAATGAATTAATACCTTTTGTAATAATCTGGATGGAACTTGAGACCATCCTCCTAAGTGAAGTATCTCAAGAATGAAAAAACAAACATCATATGTACTCACTATTAAATTGAAACTAACTGATCAGCACTCGCGTGCATAGATGGAAGTAAAACTCAATGGAACTCATGCAGGTGGGGTGGGGAGGTGGGGATGGGTGAAATCATACCTATGGGGTACAATGCACACTATCTGGGTGATAGGCACACTTACAACTTTGACTCAAGGAGTACAAAAGCAATCCATGTAACCAAAACATTTGTACCCCCATAATATTCTGAAATAATAAATAAATAATCAACTGAAAAAGGTAAACTGTTCAATGAACAACAACAGAGTATTTGGATAAAGAAAAGAAAAATAATGTTTTAAACAATGACAGTTTTACCAATTTATAAATTTTTATGGGTAGAGAACAAAGCATCTTGCATATAGTTAATCCATTTTTAATTTAATTATGCACTCTTTCATGAATTCTATATTACCTATCATAAAATTGTCTACCTGGCTATTTTATAATTAAAATTAAATTGAATTGCCTAATAGGATTAAGACATATAAGTACCTTATAGTAAAACTATATCAAAGCATTTTTATAGAAGTATAAATAGTAAAAAAAAGTGCTATGCAGAGATATTTGGGTCATTCCTACTTAGGTTTCCTTTTTTCCTTTAAGTAGAATCAATGTGACACAGTACTAGAAATTATATATCCACTGCTTTTCTAAGCTGACTTTATTTTTCAGATAAACCATTTTAAAAAACCCAAACCATGTGCAAGTATGACAATTGAGAGTAGATAAAATGGAGTATTTCATTATTTTTCTTAGAATTATTTTATGCATCATATTAGAATATGTTGAACACTAAACACATTTGTGTTCTAATAACTTACAGACTGCACATTTAAGCTGTTTGCACTTTCTTGCTTTTGTGTTCATTATTTTTCCTAGTAAAATCCCTATACCTGTGCTTTGTTTTCTTCTCTTACTCTTTTTTCACATGTTTTAACCTCTTACATACACTTGCTCCATCTATTATGACCTATCATGTCTTTAAATTCTTCCTTTGCCATTTTTCTTCCCACTTTCCTCAAATATTTCAGATCAATTATATGTTAATTTTCAACCTTGTCTCTTTCCCAAGACATTGATTTTTCTCATCTCTTAACTCATTTCTTAACTTCTCCTTCTTCCTTTCTAACCTCAATCCAGGGCAGTCTAGTCACTGCCTCCCCATACCTCCAGAGCCTCAGCACACAGAACTTTCTCTGACAAGGCTCACCATCTTCATTCCCCAAATTAGTGGTGTTCCTAAATTCTTATTTTTATTAAATCCTACTACAGTATTTTTATTACTTGCTTCTGAGATCTATTGCCTACTTTGGCTGGTACTATTCATTCCGCATATTCCTCCTAACTCTTTGAACATTATTGGTTGATGGTGTTTTGCATTGACTTCTCTCCTACAGAAAAAAGTATATTCTAACTCTTTAGAATTTTATTATAAATACACGTCTTCATTATAACCAGTAGAACCCAACTCTGGGTAATTTATTAAATGTTCACACATACCACATGTCCATACATACACATATTTACATGTATGTATGTGTATGTGAGTAAATGTGCGTATATATATGTATGTATATGCACATATATAATTGAAAGGGGCATTTATCAGAAAGATGTTGAGGAGGAAAGGTGAAGAAGTTTCAGAAATGACAAGATACAGAAAAGTCAAAAACAATTAGCAGGAACTATTGGTGGTTTCTTCAGATACTGCCATTCCTATGAGCCTGTTCCAAATATTTTTCAGTATCCCTGTCTTTTATCTAAAGGTGCACATTTTAGGAAGCTAGCATCTGATTTGCACAGCCAAGGTCAGGAGAGATGACATGTTTTAATACCCCAAAAAATTTAGTATCTGAGGGCTAAGTCACAAAACAAAATCCAAGTGTTTTTAAGAGAATGAGGAGAAATAGATACTCGATAGACAGAAATAGGAGTCATTCACTGCCTGTGCCTTCCCTGTCCTCTCAGAAAATGTCCTGGCTCTGAGGGGATGTGCAGGGGAAGGGGAGTCAGGGAGGCTGCCTGAAGCACTGTTCATGTCCTAGAATGACAGGGACCCAGAGTCCTGTACATCCTTTCATCTCTGGTCAAAGTCACAACATAAATATGACTGAAAAAGGGAAACCACACAGTGACAGTCTGATAATGGACACTCAGTTATTATGTATCCTACTAAATGCATTAAACTAAAGTATGAAGAACATCGTTCATTACCCAGAGCCTTTTGGTTGTGTACTACTCTTTGTCGTACATCATCCTGAGATTTTCTCCTAAAAAGTACATTAACAGATGAATAAGAAGGAAACAAACAAATACATTTTGTTTTTATTATGAAGAATGCCTCCATTTGGATCAGATGTTCAACTTCCTTATATGTGTACATGCACATATTGTTGTGGTGGCTTTTTCTTCTCTTTCACGGAAACTTGAGTTATCAACTGCATTATGACCTTAACTGGACAAGGCAAATAGTTTTATATAAAAAGTTATTGTTTTGTTGGTAGAGATTATGTTTTGTTTGTATAAGAATCTTTTTGCTTACTATGTAACATTGTTCAGATCTTTAAAATCAACCACTAATTTCCCCTATTTTTGCTACTCAGAATTAGAAAAGGGCATAGAAGGAGAGTAGGAGGACAGAACAGATGAATCCAATGTAACACCCAAGGAAGAATGTCTAGACGCCTGAATGCAGCCCTAGGTGGGAAGTCGAGTGGTTGTTATGACACAGGGCTGGTGATCACTCTGTGGAGCTGTCTCAAGCATTATCAGAGAGAAAGGATGCTGTTTCTAAAATGTTCTAGAAATAATCTTTACTGATTTTTCCCCCATTAACACATATATGAGAGATACACAGATACACAGATCCTCTAATTACATGACTGAGGCAAAATTGAAAATCTGATGAATTTTCCTCTTGATTTGATCAAGTATTTGACCAATGTGGTAGTATTATGCAAATATACAAATTAATTAATTTATTATTATTATTTATTTATTTATTTTTTGCTCCATCACCCGGGCTAGAGTGCCATGGGGTCAGCCAAGCTCACATCAACCTCAAATTCCTGGGCTCAAGCAATCCTCCTGCCTCAGCCTCCCGAGTAGCTGGGACTACAGGCATGTACTACCACACCCAGATAATTTTTCTATTTTTGGTAGAGATGGGGTCTCACTCTTGCTCAGGCTGCTCTTGAACTCCTAAGCTCAAGTGATCCTCCCACCTCAGCCTCCCAAAGTGCTAGGATTACAGATGTGAGCCACCATGCAAATACACATATTTAAAATTTGAATATGACCTATGATTTTAAAACATAAAATCTAGAGCAATTTACTTTTTGTGTACTGCTAATCACATTTTTAATCAAATTTTATACAGGCATATTTTTGATTTTTTAAAATAGTTGTGCTTTTAATAAATTCTGGATTTTTAAGCATGTATAATCATTTCATATATCTTTATCTTAAGGCAGAAGTTGAAAAAAGTATTCATGAATAACTTTTTAGAATTTTAAAGAGTAACATATATTATGTAAGAAATAAAATTTTAATAATGGTATTACATAAAAAAATGGGATCGTATTAAAGGTTTTTAGAAGAAAGAAATTAAAAAAATAAGTTTTCAATATTTTTGCTAATAATTTCACTCTTTCATGTTATGAATACTACTACAATGTAAATATTCCTGGTAAAATATATTTTCATTAACATTTCCAAAAGTAACACAGTGTCTGAAAATTAGGTGTAAACATTTTTATTAAAAAATATTCTATCTATGAAATTTTGTGTAGTCATTATCTCACTGTGTGACATTCTACCTTCAGTGCTTTTTTAGATCTAAATAATTTGAATTCATCTTTTCCATTTTTCCTCAAAGGGGTCTTTAAATTATTACTACCAGTATGCAATCATTTACTGCTAGACTAAATTTCCTACTGGGTAGAATTGAATATGCATTATGGCATTTGGGAGAACAAAATAATAAAATAAATGAAAAAGGGATTGATTCCCAGTATTCATTGTAAAAAAAAAAATAATGCCCTCATTAAAATTTGTTTGGGAGAAGGGAATTACACACACCTATCTTCATGAAAATGCTCTTGCCTACGTTACTCCAAAGATACCACTAAAAAAAGTTTGCAATTATATATTTTTCCTTTTCATTCTGTGCATTACTACAAATATTATATACATAATTGTTACCATTCAAGAACAGAACAATAGCCGTCTGTTCATGATGATTTTGTATGATAGAGAGTTGCTCTTGAGAAAGACTCAGCCCCCTTGATATATATAATTGAAAAATACTCTTTCACCACAGGGAAATTACTGCACACCACACCATTTCCATTAGCATGTGCCCTGTAGAATTGAAGTTGATTATTATTTTAATGTAGCCATGGTGGCAGTCTCTATATTTTCCCAACCACATTAATTCCATTGAATACAATTAAAGTCTGTTCCCATAACGACCATGAGTGGAAGGAAGAACTACGGTACAAGTCAATGCCACACTTTAAAGAACACGTAATTTCAAAGAGGAGATGGTCGTAGTAGGTGGGGGGAAATCAGTAGCCAGGGAGAGAAGCCTGGGAATCTGCAACCTCAGACTGCACATTAAGAAGCCTTCTGCTACATTGTCAGGCAGACAAGTCATGAAGAAGCAATTATTTCCAGCATAAAATTCAACTATTTCAGGAAATACAATGCCTTCAAATTTTATATAAGGATGCAAAACATTTTTAAATCTAAAATTTGAGGATGAAGGAATAGCCATATGGTTTAAACAGCATCAAACTAGGGACTTACCAGAGCTCTGTATTTGTAAAATTGTAATTTTGTCATTTAAAATTAAAATTTAAAACTAATACTTTTCTTCTTTTCACATGCCTGTACAAAAGTTCTAGCCTCTTTGAGCAGGAGGAGATACAGATGATTTATGTAGCAGAAAGAAGAAACGATATTTTGTTTATCTGTTTTGAGAAGTTAACAAAAACCTTCCTTGGGAATAACCAGAAAAATAAATAAGCTATGCATAAAAGCATGAAAATAGCAGCTGAAGTCACAGCCTTTAACCTAAAGATGCCAGTAAGAAAATTAACTTTCTTTCTCTGAAGAAAAGTTTGAGTCATGCCAAAACTGATGAGGCCAAAGGCTTGGAGGAGAGCCTACATAGCAATAGGCAAGTGATACTTAACATTAGTGATGACTTAAGCTTTAATGCACTGTAATGTAATTCACATAAACAAAAGCTCTTTGGAGTCCTCAATAATTTTTAAGAGCAGAGGAGAGTCCTCAGAACAATAAGATTAAAAACCACTAGCCTAAGATCACAAATCTCATAAAAATGCAGCAGGCACTTGAGCCCAAGCCTAAAGAAAAATAATACTTAGTAAAACAGCTCATGCCACTTATGTGGTTATCATTTCTCCTTAGTCATATAATCTTAGGTCTTTCAGAAAAATTAGAACTCATTCTTACATAAACAATTCATTTTAAGGATGGGGAAACTGAGACCCAGAATACACATATCTGCCTAGTATTTAACACTGGAAAATCAATTCTAAATCCTTGACCCTAAGGCAATGCTATCTTAGTTATTCTGCATTGTTTTATTTGGAATTTTTATTTTTCTTTAGCTTTAAATGGACATTATCATATTGTTTTAATCAATGCTAGAGTAACTAAAAGCAACAAGACCAAATTATTTGCTTGTTGGAATATTTCATTAATGTAAATACATAATTTTTTCACATATGTGTTTTCTTCATTTAAAATGTTTTATAAGAAGGAGTAAAACTTGATATTTGTTATATAGTAGTTTGTACCAGTTTCATTAAATTTTCTATGAGTTGTACTTCTGCTCACATGAAAACACACAGACATTCACAATAACAGACACCCAAACTACTAGAGTAGTAGAAACCACAATCTAACTAACTCCAATGAGGCTAAAAAAACACTTTGTCATTCTATTCAGGAACATTCTCAGGTGTCAGAACCCTTTGCATTGCTTTATCACTCTGCTTAAAAGTGTACTTGTCTCTGAGGCCTTTCCTTCTGAAAAGGTCAGAATTTACCAATGAAATTTTTTCTAAATTTGGGGATAAAGAAAATAGTAGGGATCGCTGCCCCTCTCGAAGTTTCTAAATATTTATATTGTCCTGACTTGAGAGATTCTCAGGATTTTAGAATCACTTCGTTCCAGCACAGCATTATCCAGTCGATTTTTATTATACTCTGTGTCTAGGAAACAAGACATTTTCAATTTGAAAAAAAAAATGCAGTTTCTTATGGTTGCCGTATTAAAATCCAAATGCACTTTCTTCCCTCTACAGCTTTACCAGAAAGTTGACATACATCATGGATGGTCCTGTCTGTTACATTGCATTTTTGGGGAATGAATAACTTTAATAACTAGCTAGAATTTTTTATAATTTTTTTTATGTTTTGAATTTATTGCTTCACCCTGGTCATACAACAGAGCTATGAAGACTTCATTTTCTTTTCTCATCAGCTTTTAAGCAGGTAGTCTTCTTTAAAAACATAATTTTATATTATTTCTACTACTAATAAATCCTCTTATAGGTTAATTCATTGTCAAATATTTTTGGTAACAAGGTAAATGATTACTTTGGTTATCAGTACCATTTTACCATGAAACAATTTAATTGAACTGAACTTTTTGTAATAATTTTTATAGTATGGGATTTTTACAAGGTACCAAAGATTTTTCCTGTTTAAGTGAAAGAACTGAGGTCTTAATGGAAATGACTTAACAACTGATGCACCAGCTATCAATTCAACCTTGAATTTGCTATATGAAGTGAAGTAGAGATTACAAGAAAAGAGGGGGTGCTTTTGTTGAACCTGAATATAATTTCCATGCTACATTCAGGTTTCACAGGTGTATAAGAAAGGAGATATTTTAAAATGTAGGAATAGAATTATAAGATAGAATCTGTGGAATAATTAACCAATTCAAATACTATATTTGTAACTCTCATGTTTGCAGAAATTAATTGAATAGCGTCTTGTTTGCTATACCCAAATGACGCACATATTTTTGGATTATTAGCATCCTTATTCCAATAGAGACAAAAAGCAAGCTAGGGTGGGGTGGTGGTATCATTTTTCTTCTATCTACTATTTTAATTTCAGCCCAAAGTCTAGGATGCTTCCAGTCCTCTCCTTACCAGTGGTGGGGGAGCATGAGGAATTCTGTTTTATCGGCTTCCACTTTTGTCCATATTATTAATTATTCCTCCACCAGGATAGGTAAAATTGAATGAAATTCATTGCCTTTCTTTCCTTTATGATATAGGTCAATGCTTACGTCCATGTGCCATGCACTCTTGTTCTTTTCAGTTCCACTTAGACTTGACTGTCTTCAGATATACAGCCCTAGTGCTTTTAATCTCTGGGCAGGAGACGTCTTGAGCAAGCTATCCTCCTGGACAGGCTGCACAGCAGGAATGAGATGAATTATGGGGTCAGGGTCCATTTTCCAGCCTTTCTACCCTTGATTTGAAGGTGAATGAAATGCAGTGAGCCTAGTTATCATGAATTAAAGGTAGGAGGTCAAAGACACAACTGTGATCTCCAATTGTGCTATCCAGCATTGTCAGGAAACTAGTACTTTAATAGAACCAATTCTCGAATATCTTTTTGTCTCGTGGGGGTTCTAGCCAGTGTTTAAAACAACAGAGAGCAAGAGGAATTTGAAGTTGGACCCCCAAGAACCAGCAGCAAACAAATAACTAAGTTAGAGAGAAGAACAAAGCCAAGTGGTTTTTTTTCACATATGACAATTTTTAAAAATCAGTTAAATTTATAATGAAGTCATACAGAAGTCTAATTTGTTCAAATTAATGTATGTCTATTATTTATTTTAAAACTTATCATAATTAGATATTATTGTCGCTTTGCAAATCTGCAAATCTGACAGCATACCCTTTTCTTTTTGTCTATAACAACAGGAAAATAAGCAACAGAACATATATTTCCAATCCAGATCAAGACTTTTTTCTCGTACACATTTTGATGCATTAAATAATTTCATGCATTGATTTTTAGGCTACGTTAATAGTTATGGTAAGAAAGTAGGAAATTTTTTTCCAATATGCAGTTGTTATTAAGGCTCCTTAAGTTAACTCATGCTGTGCATTAGAAACACTAATCACTGTGAGATTTTAAAAAAGGCAGTCACCACACTTGTTCTCCTATGTGGTCTGAGCTGTATTAAATGGTTTCTAGTAAATTATTACTTCCCAGATGCAGAAATCGTTGTAGGTCAGGTGTTTCAGAACTTTCTCATCACCAATCTGGAAGATCAACACTAAATTCTCCAGGTAAGAGTTAGGTTGCTGTATGGAAAATATCAGGGAAAAATATGATATAAAAAATCATGAGCTCAATCTTCCCAGGGATATCCAATTTAAATTAATTGTGAGGTGGTGTGCATGAGTGTGTAGGACTATAATGATCAATCATGTGGCTTTAGACAGCTAATGTTTGGTTTTATCACTTTACTTATATATACGAGTCTGTCAAGAAAAACATATCTCCTTTGTCAGATTTCAGGCTCATAAAAATACTTTGGAAATAAAGAGAAATAATAGACAAAGGTGGCAAATCCCCACTTAGATTTTGAAAAGCGAGACCAATTTGGTAATGAAATAAAATTAAAATAATCATGACATTGTTCACTCTATTTTAAAACTCTTTAAAAAGTTACATTAAGAAAATAGAAGTAATTGGAAATTTAAATAAAAATTAAAAATAATATATGACAGAAAACCCTTGAAAATTATAATCTATAAATTATTATTTTTTAAATTTTTACCCAATAAAACTGGAGAAATACCTTAGTATTTATTAGGTAAAGCAGTTTAAGTCAGGAAAACATGGGAAGTTAAGTTACTTTGAACTGATCCTTTGATAAGACATTCATTCTTCAGCAGAGTGTTATGATGGATTTATAAATTATTCAATTTTATTGTGCTAACATGGACATGAGCTTTCAAATGTGAATAACAAAAATGTGTCCCCTCAAAAGCATAGCTATGCATGTTTTTGCCTTTAATGTAAGATTAGCAATAGCTCAGCTTTATCATTAAGCTATCACATTTAAGAAATAGTTGATTTGAAATAAAATATAAAAAAAAATACTTTTATCTTTGTCATTCAAGTTCAATTTAGGAGAGATGAATGATGAGCATAGAGTGGTAAAATATGGGTTCCTGAAAATGGAAACATTGATTTTTACAGTAAATTTACAGACAGTGTGTTAAGTTAAATGTCCCATAACCAAAATTTCTATAATTCACTTACATCAATGTTAAAATGCAGTTGATTGCACTTTACTGAGATAATTTTATATATATTATTTCAATCTTC
This sequence comes from Eulemur rufifrons, assembly GCF_041146395.1. NCBI lineage: Eukaryota > Metazoa > Chordata > Mammalia > Primates > Lemuridae > Eulemur > Eulemur rufifrons. The sequence continues at coordinate 27,491,623 of NC_090997.1, read as the reverse complement.
ATACTAATTCTGTGAGATAGAAATTTCTGTCTTCAAGGTGAGAGAACAGAGTTTTCGGGAGATTACACTCGACCAATTTACACCGTGAGTGAGTTGCTGAGATGGTGTTGAAAGGACCACATTTCCTGATTTGAAAGCTATCACTTATTTCAACTTACCATAGGCTCCTGCATAGCAATGATTCCAAAGCTCGCCAGCATACCGAGGTGACTTCAACAATGACAGATAATGCTTTAGGTTGTTATTTATCATTTATTTTTACTACACTAAAAAGAAAGCTCACATTACAGTGTTGATAATTGAAGTTTTTATGTGGTTATAGTTCATGGAATCAACTGTATAGCTCATGGATTGCCTTCAACACTTCTCAGATTATTAAAATAAAGTTGGAGTCCCAGGGGGCCCAAGAATTTACTTGATATGCATATCCTTTTTTTTAAACCAGTTTTAGAAATTACCCCTACACATAACAGCTCAATGCTTATATATTTCTGAAACCACACAAATTAAAAAGACCAGAGAATATCATAAGGAGGATGGAGGGATTTTGCAATTGCAGTCTTGTGAAAATAAGTGTTGCCAGAGTGGGTTTATGATAAAAGTCACAAAAGAGTTAATAAAAATTGAAACAGAAATGAAAGTCATTAAAAAAAGAAGCATGCATGCCAACTGTGAGGACCACATATAATTATTGGATAGCTCTGAATTTTCTAGCCTTCAGGAAAAGGAAGAAAAACTTATGGGAATGTCAATATCCAAAAAGGAATCGATGTTAAAATATATCCCAAATCCAACATTATTCTGCATCTCTACCCTTAGAGTCTTGCAGCAGCCCCATAACTGAACATTAACTGAACAATAATAATTAAGCATATGCTATTTGCCTAAATTTGTTCTAAGTCCTGGAAATACAAGAATTTTCAAAGCACAAAAACAGTCTGTTTCACTAAGAAATTCACAAACAATTCATCTCATAAATCTGATGTGCTGTTCCCTTTCAAATCCATTATGTACTCTTCTTGGTCCATGGAGTAAAAATGACACTTTTTAGCTTAGCATCCCAAGTCCTTTATGACATGCCCTGACAGTGCCTTTTCAACCTCAACACCTGCTAATCTTTCTTATTAGCTACATGGAATTTCTCCCTCTTAATCACCCATCTTTCTTCCCTGTTTACCTTTCATATCTGTGCTTTTGCAAAAGTTATAATCTCCATCCCTAAGGCCCTTTCTTGTTCTTCTACCTACAAATATTTATTCATGATTAAACACCTTGCCAAATGTCACCTCTTCCCGAATCTCCCAGAACTTAGTCTTCCCTGTCTTCCCCTGCTCTTCCTAGCATCAGCTTTCCCTGGCTTTCTCCCCAGCTTGAGAGCATTACTGAACATCCAGTGCAGACTCTGGTCCTCATGGTAGTCAGTTAATATTTCTTTGATAAATAAATGAACAGCAATTTTTTTCTTCATGATAAATTCTAGCAAAAAATTGTCAGGTGGGTCTTTACACTGGGGTCATTCAGCATCATGATACATGTGTCAGTGATGAGTTTTCTAAATGGAAGAGTAATTTTCAAATATTCTAATTTCATATAAGTCCTCTAGAATTTGAGGAAATAATTATAAAATCAAGAATGATGATCATTCTGAGGACCAGGGCAATGAATTTCAAGAATGTATCATTTCAGAGATCTAACCGGCTGTAAGGATAGACTTTAGCATACCTGCAGGAGGGAAAGGAGGTCAAGGCCCTCAATTTCCTCTCTTAAATATTGCTGGGCTTTTTATAATTCAGAACCAAGGCCATTCTCTAGGTTGGGGACTTTATGTCATTAGTGCCCCATGTTGCTGTTTCAGGACAAATATTTGGTAGGCAAAATATTATAACAGTTTAGACACTAAATTGTAAGAGTTAAAGAGCTAAATCTGTGGCCCTGACCTCAAATATCTGGCTAGGGGAGTTACCTGTAAACTCATTAAACCCTTTCTGAGAAACTGTTACTAAATATCACTGGAACACTTTGATTCCATGGAAACAGTTTTAGAAAAGCTTAAAAACAAGAATTTTCTCAAAAAGCATCATCACATTCACCTAAGAATGAGTAATCCTTGATTGAGGTCCTCCAGAGTTTTATAACATAAAGCTTTGAAAGGATGATTTGACCTGGATTTTTTTTCCTTCAAATCAAGCCAGCTTCCTCAGCCTTAGAAAACACATCCCAAGGGCTATCTGCCTTTCAATTGCCTAGTGTACCTGCCAAGAGAATTTAGTTGCCAAATGTTTCCATAGGTACCTGAAGAAATTGGCTCACTTTGTAAAATTATTTCATATTGACTGTTCTATTAAGTAAACTATCTAAAAAAGGAAAAACAATTAAGTTTTGACAGACATATGTGTTTTGTCTTGACAGAGTGAAATAACTTTTTAAACTTATAATAATATTTGATTAGTATAATTCCATAATAATCATATCAGTAATCTAAAGGAGATAGTTATGTCCCAATCTATTATGGCAAGAGGAATGAAATTAAGCTCATCTAAAAACAGTGGCAGATCATTAAGAACTTACATTGCTGATAAGGGGCTAAAATAGCTCAGACTTATGCCATGAGAAACTATGCTTCAGTGCTCTATAAAAATATTCCTGCCTACCTTTGTTCTTGCAATAATTTTAAATTCCTAGGGTGCAGAAATATCAGAGATCTATTTTAAGCCGATTTAGTTTTAACCAAATAAGATTTTTTTCATTGTTTCAAAGACTTGATTGATCAATTAATATTGCAGTTTTCCTGCAAGAGTCCAGGAACATGATAAAAAAGCAAAAAAACAACAACAAAAAACCTGTCAATAGCAGAGAAACATTTGCCTAAAATCAATTTACTCCTAATGTAAAACTTAGACCTGCATTTTCTTTTCAGAAAAATAGACATATAAATAGAAAAGAAGTATTTTGAAAATGAGGAAATTGTTAATATGGAAGGAATTGAAGGTTAATCCTTAAAAAAATACCAGGCTCTGTCTAGTTCTGCCATTTCTTTTAAACCTTTAATCTTGTCACTCATTCTTATATACCCACCCTGTATGGTGATACAGGGGACATTAACACAAATATAGTATAACTATAAATATAATAATTATAGCTAGCACTTGTATAGCACTGCTGTAAGCACTTAACATATATTCGCCCACTTGATATTTGTGACGCTATGAGATCAGTGCTATATTATCACTGTTTTGTAGATCAGGCAACTGATGCACAAAGGTTAAGTAATTTGCCCAAGTTCCAGAGCTAATGCATGCAAGAGCCACTCTGCACCCTGACAATCTGATGCCAGGATTAATATGGGCACTCACGGTGGAGGGGTAACAAAAGGAGGTGAGGACCCTGTTAGACTTTTGCCTTCTTATCCTTTTATGCCAAAGATGCTCACCGGCCCATTTATGATAATGTTTAGTCACTCCACACACGTGCCCTGAAAACATGCCTTTGCATTTACCCTCACAATCTTCTGATCAGTGACCAATGATGCTTATTTAGTTTTCATTCTGAAATTTATCAAAACATTTTTTCTAAAGTTTGGGTATCTATGAGTAGCACCTTGAAACCAGAAAGCCTGGATCAAGGCCTATTCCTTCCTTATCAAAATGGGCCATATTCAGTTAACAGAAATTCACCTTTCCATGTTGAATATTTTAGTCTTTTTTCATAAGGATGTTCTCAGAACCTTATTTTATTTTCAATTATCTAAGATATATTTTGTGTGTGTGTGTGTGACATAGATATTCAAAATTGTATAGAATATGGGACTGTATTACAGAAAAAAATGCAATTTTTTGTTTTCTGTGTTTTAGATATAATCAACCCTAATGATTTGTTGTTATTCTTCAATATTTTTAGGTATAATACCTTATTTCAGTATTTAATAGCCCAAAACACCACAAGGTAAATGGGATAGACATTTGTTCTCTTGTTTCACTTATGTTGAATACTGTTTAGATAAAAGGCAATATACCATTGTGTTACTCATTTTTTTTTTCCTTAGGAAGTAATACACTGATTCATAGGATATGAATGACTGGGTTTTTCTAAATTTCCAAGCAATGAAGCTAATGAATAAAAATTAAAATAGTTTAGAATTTGAAAGTTAAGATGAGGGAGAGTAATTTTAGGTATTTTTTTTTTATTCTCTCCAAATAATAATGGTCTACCTAAACAAATGAAATAAAAAGTAATTGTGCCAATGTCAATCTGTTATTTTAGCAAGCGTAATAAGCAAATTGGTGCTCTGCACAGTTAACATAATCAATGCTATGCAATCAATAATGAAAACAGCCAAAAACACTGACTAAACCTTGCCATGGTCAATTTAGTCCCATCATCTTGACACAATCACATTGGTTTTCTGAAACAGTTTTCTTCCTGCTGGATGCTCTGAGAACATAAAATAATCCATTTAAGGCTTTGCAGTAACAATTCACCTAACTCTGCATTTGAATTAAAATGTTTATGCATCTTCCACTAATTCACTGCCAGGAGGACTTACTTCCTCAAACATAATAAATTGGGGTTAATCAATATAATAAACTTAACATCACAACTTCCTTTTGATATACATAGTGAATATATTTTGACTACTATATTAGTATTTAGTTGACACAAAACAACTTTGCCATACTTACACAATTTTTTTTTCCTGTGAAACACACACTATTTGAATGTGTGATTAAACCTTTTAAAATCAGGGCATTTGATTAACAAGAAAAAATATAATTCTAATCAAATTCCAATTCTATTTTTAGAGCTGCAAAAATGTACAAGTGCATGAATGTCAGCCTAAATGCAACTTCATATTTATATTATGGAGATTTTGTTTTACCTAGAGCAAATGTAAATTTGTTTACCTAGGAATTAGTCAAAGAGCAAACAAATAAGTACCATGAAGCAGGAAAATTATGGCCCTTCAAAATTAATAAAATTTTGCAAATGTGCTATTAAAAAAGACCTAGACCAGTTATATTAATATTTTCTTTAAATATTAATCATTTGGAATATTTAATTCAAAATTCTTGAAATACTAGATTTATTTAATATGAGTAACAAATATATCATTTACAATTACAGATACGGTGAATATTGACGTATGTGTAATTCTTAGACTGATTCTTATTACTTGAAACTTTAATAGTCACCATTTATAATTTTGAAAGAATTAGTATGGTGGTCATTTTGTACTTCCTAAATTTCCCTCAGGAATGAAAATCAAACTCTCGCAGCTGCTGCAATACTGCTGCAAAACTGCTGCAAAACCCCTTACCTGTAAGCTCACCATAAGAATCATAGAGCTGCCTAAACCAAGGTCAGACCTCAGTCCTGGGGCAACCCTCATCTGAGTCCTTCAGAGATCCAACTTCAATTGTCTTTTTACATTCTGGCTAATCTATCTTCTCATACAAATGTCAAAGGAAACTGTGGAATGTGTTACTTCCCATTTACCTTCATCTATTAGAAACGTGTTTTAAAAACTTAAAAATAGTAAACATTGAATTGAACTTTTGGCTAAATAAATGCAACTAAATGAATTTGCTATAATTTCATATGATAATTTATTCTAATTTATAATTAGGTAAAAATTAGGAAAACTCATACATTATATTTCTGTATACAGGATGCTCTGGGGGAAAATTTTAAAAAATGATTAAATCTAGATAACAGTTCAGTTTACTTATTTTTATGATTTTATTCAATTTATTTTCATCATAAAAAATTCTTCAACTCCAAGTGAACTTCCTCCTTCACCTAGCTTTCAATCTCTCTTTATCCAAAAGTAGAGTATACTCGTTTACTTGCAGTAATGCCCACATCAAAAGTTACTCAACAGTAGACCAAAATAACTATTCCTGGTAGTATTATCTAATAGCTCCCCCAAGTTATTATATAATAATAATGAGTTAAGCAAGTGATCAAACTACAAGAAATAGCACATTATCTAATTTACCTGAGTAGCTGGGAATTGTAGGTGAATTTTGCAGGTGGTACTAAGAGCTTATGCAAGAGTCATACATTTAGTTACAAAGAAGCCACAGAGAAAACAAATAAGAGGTGAGAAGATATGAGAGTATTATTCTGACTTGAATAAAAAGAAAGATTATGTCAGGATACTGAAGGAGTGCAAAAGTTCAGTTTTGAATTTGTTTGGTACATTCCATCATACAGGCATGGTATGGCAGTAAGAATCCCAAGAGTATGGGATTAAAAAAAAAAGAAAAAAATCAGGCCTAGAGAGCTGTTGACTTAACCACAGCATGCTTGATAAGCATGAAAGCTGATCAGGAGTTTTCTAGTTAATCATGGAAATTTTCTGTTAGTTGAATCAGTATATACAAAGGCCAAGAGATCTGAAAGAATATGGCACAGTTCAGAACAGTAGAGAGTCTCTGTGCTTGAAGAATAGATATGGTGAGAAGGGCTTTGAGAAGTCAAGTTAGGTATATATATAATCATGAGATTGTAAATGACCTTATTTTCATGGTTATTTTGACTTTATGTTAAAGTTATCGTACGTCATTGAAAGTTTTTAAATGTGATATGGGCATGATCAGTTTTCCAACATAGAGGAATTGTTAAACTAGGAAGAGTTTAGAGTGTAGATCAGATGTGAGTCTGCTAGAGCAGGATGAGTAAAACATGAAGAAGATCTGATATAGAATGATAATTTTTTAAAGGAAAATGAGGATGTAATAGCTACAATAAAAGAGGTAGAATAGATGTGACTTGGTTATCCTAAACTGGCTATTTAGGAAGAATAAGATATACCAGGAGATAAGAGCAGGAGATGCTGGAGTTCACAACTTGTCTCCAGGACTTATGGGCTTTGTTACTTTGGTTAAGCTATTTGATTCTCTGAACTCCATTTTTCTCATCTGTAAAGTTTTGTAATAATAATTTAGTAACTACTATATGGGTGTTGTGAGATTTAAACAAATTAAAACATATAAATCACTTAGAGCAATACCTAATTAAAAATATTGGCAGTAGCTAATTTAATAAAAGATAGTGCGTGATGTCCTCATGGGAAGACAGAGGAGGCAGAAAAGCTGCCACAAATCAAAATAGATAATGCTAGTATCTACCGTGAATGTGTGTTTGATTCACTTTACCATTCATTCTAACTACATCCAAGATGGAAGCTTGAAAGCGTGGTGTATGTGGTTTTACTTATCATCACTCCAACTATACTTAGACTGAATAAACTCATGTCCCGAAGCCCATGTCTATATGCATGTCATTGCCACTCTTCTTGTTTACTCAGGCTCAAAAATTTACCCTTGTTTTGATTCATCTTTCTTCTTCCTTCCTGTTGTCAAGGCATTTACTAAGATCTATTATTTCTGAAAACAAACAAACAAAACACCCTCATTAATCACCATTTGACATTCATAAGTCTAAATCTCAGTCAAGTTGTCATCATAACATGCCTGAGTGAATGGTATAGCTTCCAAGCTGTTTTAGTAGCAATTGATAATGTCACACTTGCTCATTAGATTTTATATACACATCCATTTACTATGTCACCCCTCTGCCTATACTTTTCAGTATAATCGATTCCTATTGTAACACCTCTACCCCTATATTTTTATTCTATTTGTCCATGAGTCCTTTCTCCCTCCCTTTTGCTTATCCCTCCCCTGTCAGTGGGTTCCTTGTTGACTTGCAATCATGCTGTGGCCATCTGCTTCTGAGCTCATGTTTTCTCCTTGCCCAAAATGCATTTTGAAATTCCTCAGCCACATAAGTATTCAAATTCTATCTATTCTTCTAGAGTAAGATATCAACTCAATTTAGAAGTGTGTAAGGATAATTTTGTATTTTGAATGCAGAATGCTTCTTTTAAATATTACATACAGTCATAAGCCCTTCTTGTCTATGTAAGGTCTAAGCCTTCTCTGAGTTTACAAAGCAATTATCCTCAAAATTTTACACTTCATTGAACAACATGTGCAAGTGAAGTAACTTTTTTTTCTTTTCTTTTTTTTTTTTTTTTTCATATTTTTGAGACATGGTCTCACCCTGTTGTCCAGGATAGAGTGCAGTGGTACAATTATAGCTCACTGCAGCCTCTAATGACTGGGCCCAATTGATCCTTCCACCTCAGTCTCCCAACCAGCTATGACTACAGGCGTGTGCCACTATGCCTGGCTAATATTTTTTTTTATTTTTTATAGAGATGGGGTCTCCCTTTGTTGCCTAGGCTGGTCTCAAACTCCTAGCCTCAAATGATCCTTTCACCTCGGGCTCCTAAAGTGCTGGGATTACAGGAGTGAGCCACTGTACCCAGCCTTGAATTAACTTCATATAGTGTGTGCCCCCTAAATAAATAATAAGACTGTTGAGGGCAGAGATTCTCTTATACTTTCTCTGTGTCTGTAACTACATCTGATATGGGTTCTGGCAAATATTAGTACATTTTTTTTTAGGTAAAAGATACAAATATTTATTTTTAAGTATTTATATTTTATAATATTCTCGAAGCCAGAGAATATTCTTTTTTATTTTTTATTTATATAGATTTATGAATTGAACTAGGACTTGAGGCATCACCCATAATTTAATTAACGTGAAGATGAATTATAAAATTATAATTATTAGATATAATAAAGATAATCTGCTTCCATAATTCATTATGTCTATAACATGTTATAAATCCTTTAAAATACACAACAAACAGAAAACTACTAAATTTTATGAACAACTTTATAATTCGTAAAGTAGAGAATCCAATCCAAGACAAAAATGTAGACTTGTTGCTTTGGGAACTAAGAATTTGAAACTAATAATCATGTGGCATAATTTTAAAAGAAAATGATTAGAAGCCACAAACACCTAAAAATGTGTTTGACATTATGAAAGCTTATAATTACAGCATTTAACATTATAATTTCTCTGAAAATGGCAGCAAAAAGAATAATAGATATCCAATATGGTTTTGAATGATTTCTGAAAGAATAATGACAAAAGAAAATATATGATAGATGGCAAAATAGGAGAAACAAATAAGACTAAACTCTACTCATTTAAGGAAAGAGATTTTCTTAGAATTAACTTCAGCTTATATAACAGAATGAAGCATTGACAACAAAAATATAAAATGATTTTGACACAGAGACATTCTTCCTGTCATCAATAGAATAAGAAGAAAATTAAGTCAGAGCCTTTGTGCCTTAAAAATTAACTGCTAGCTTTATAATATAAACAACAAGCAAGGCCACTATTCATTTACAGATAAAGGAATAAAAGGCAAGAGAAGCATAGTAGCTTTGTTGAATTTTCATAACTAAAACTATAAAGCAGTTCTAATTATTAATTCAAAACAGATAATAGTCCTATACTACTGCTCTCTCAATATTAAGCAAATAAAAATGGCTTACTAAATTTTCAGTATTTTTAAATCCCATGGTATCAGGTCAAAAAAACAAAGGATAAATCAGAAAATCACACATTATTTAAATAAATATGTTTTCCTAGCCATGGACAGCTTATTCTCAAAACCCATATTTTATTCACCTTTGCATTTCCCAGTGTCTTGATTAAAGTGAATATTAACTAAATGAGTAAATGAACTCATATTAAATAAAGAAAGTAAATTTTACCACTTCTAGAAGAAAAAATAATTTAATAAGCAGAGTAACTTTTAAAAGCATGACACTTTTATATGTGTTTTTCAGGGTGATATATTTTCAAAACAGTGATTGAAGAGAAAATAAAAATAAAAATCTGATTATTATTTAAGACTCAGACAATATATTACTAAATCTTCCGATAGAAATTTAATTAAGTTCATTGAAATGGTAGTGGTATTTAGAATTGCTTTTAATTAATAATAGGGGATCATTAATGATTCATGGCATACAAAATAAAAAGAAAAACACAAATAACACTGACAAAAGGATAGTTAAGGGAAAGAAAAATTTTAACGTCTGACTTTCTTTATGTCTTCTCTACATTTCTCACTTTAATTTGTATAAATTGACTTGATTCATTATACCATTTCTCTCCCGAACAAAAGCTATCACATAGTTATACAAAGCAAGAAAGGAATCCTAAAGCTAGCAAGGGTATCAGACATCTAGTTTGCTCAATTTCTCATTGATTTTGTTTCTATTAGTAGTATTCATTTAAGAGTTCTTCTGGGCTGGAATGCCCTTTGGCTTCTATTTCAGTCTATCCAAATCATTTGGATTCTTTTAGGCCTAATTCAAAAGCCAACTTTCCTGCCTATTGAATCACAAATGATTCTAAGTTACTATCATTTTTCCAAACCCAGGTTGAGCTCTCCAATTAGGATATGACTTTAGGATATTGTTATGCAAGGACCAAGTCTGCAAGTGGCAGATACAGGACAGGAGTGTGTTCCTAGAGGTGGAGAAGCTGGGGACCAATCAGGGGAACAGACTGCAGGAAAACACAGAACACCTGAGAGTCATGTGTGTCAATCATCTGGTATTAATAACATCATACACCTCCCATAAGCCCTTCCTGAGACAAGGCCAATAAAAGGGAACCACCTGGGAATTCTTAACATCTTTCTCCACTCATGGATACTCACCTGTTCCTCTCTCTGGAACATATTTTCACTTTTTATAGCTTCCTTTTTTCTTTCTTCTTTTCTACAATGAAAGCTGTTTGTGTGGAATTGCTTCCTGTCTGTGTTCAGTTCTTTGCACTGGCTCTGCTTGTGATTCTTCCAAGCAAGGATCAAAGAACCAGGACTATATTTCTCTTTCAAAAACCCAACCCTGACAATATGTGACTGCATAGCATATATAGAAGAAGCTAACATAGACATGGAACCTAAAAGAGTTGTCAAATCATTGCTTGGCCTGAAACTCCTGGCTCCATAAAATATTACATTCCCACCTAAATGTATCACACATGACCATCTCTAGCCTGCATTAAGATGACTAGAATTCCTGGACAATCCATTCTTCATATAACTTAGCAGTAAAAAGATAAAAAAAAAAAAATTGCTCTGTCTATGGAGAGTAGGCTGGCTGTTTCTGCTATCTTACATGTAACAATGGTTTATGACCATGCCAAATAAATCACATAAATCACAAAAGCATCTATCAGTTTTTAAGTACTGATGGAATAATCAACACTGGTACCTTAAGGGTTGTCATATTTCCTAAGAACTTCTGCACACACTAACCATATTTGTTTCTTATAACTCTTTTGTAAAGAATATGTTCATTTTGTAGGTTGGAAAACAGGCCCAGAGAAACCATAAACGTAGTATTCATGAGGTATAAAATGGTACCAGGATTTAAGGCTATATATTCCAATTTTAAGAGTAGTGTTTTTTCCAATATATCAAGTGGAACTAGAAATATGAAGAGACTAAAGGCTACCTGCAGAACTAAGAAATGTCGAGGATTGGTTTGCCCATTCACTTACTCACTCATTCATTGAACTAATGACAGTTTATTGAGATGCTTTAAGTGCTAAGTGTAAGAGAAAGGAGTGGATATTAGGAGCATCAAGGGAAATAAGAAAGTATTAAATAGTAGCAGTATAGGAAAAATGAATGTAATCCTGGGAGCAATGAATTTTCCCTGGGAAATAAGGAGAGAGATCTCAGAGAAAGTAGGTGGTGAAAGTCTGAGAATGTATGTAAGGTATTTGGACTTTCTTCTATAGAAAACAATGAATTAATAGAGCTTTTAATGAGGTGAATGCCATAATCAGATTGCATTAAAATAAATAAATAAATGACTTTAGTCCTGGGACAATGAAGATAGAATGGACATAAATATATTCAATTCAGAAATTGGATTTTACATATAGAATGCAGGAAATCATCTTTGCTGCATATGAGTTTTTCCAGGACTGTGTGAATAAGACAGTTATTCAACTTCACTATATTCTAGTGAAGATACTCTTGGCCATGTGCCTCACAAAATAAGCTGAAACAATACCTTCCTTCATGACCAGTTGACCCCTTTAGCAACTGGACTTCCTGGATATTCTGGTTCTGCTTATGGGCCTCATGCATTGTGGATAAGATGGTCCTGGAAATAAGGCATTATCCTAATGCTTCTTGGCAGATATTAATTGAAGAGAAATATGAAATTTAAGTGTAGGGTTAAATGGAGTTATACTAGTTACTCTTGTTGAGACCTTGACTCTAGTCTGAATGTTGAGACATCATTCAGTGAATGTATAATAAAATGGAATAAAGGAACTGGCCTTGTAAATTTTACAAAAGGGAACATAAAACCTGGGGTCATTAAAGAGGAATTGGAGATCTCTTGAAAGACTGTGAGAGGGTAGAAAGATTCTGAAAAATGATGATCTATGTATAAAGTACTTAATTAAATTTCCTTTTAATGAAGCTTTGTTTCATTTAGCCTAATATTCTACATTTCTATCATAAAGTTACTTTTTCTTTTCAATTTTGGCCTTTTATTTTCTTGCAATTTTATCAATAGTTTGGCTTTTGATTGTTTTTATTTATAACGCTGCCTCCATTTTCTAGCTGTGAGCAGATTTTCCCTTTTTTATGGCCTCCTGGAAAGTCCCTCTAGATGATTTCTTATATTTAATTATTTTGATTTGCAGCTCTGCTATTTGTTTTTATATTCCTTCTTGTTTAGAGTCAAGCCTGCTGTCGTTTACTACTTTATTAGCTGTTTATTATTAAGTAATAAAAGCTTCTGAGTCAGAAATAAAAATTACAAACAAACAAACAACAACAACAATAAAAAAATATGTATCCACCTTTTTCTCCTCAATACTCCAAGAAGTCTTTTAGGTATAGATGAATTATCATTGCAAAATACTTTTTTTTTTTTTTTTTTTTTTTTTTTTTTGAGACAGAGTCTCACTCTGTTGCCCAGGCTAGAGTGAGTGCCGTGGCGTCAGCCTAGCTCACAGCAACCTCAAACTCCTGGGCTCAAGCGATCCTCCTGTCTCAGCCTCCCGAGTAGCTGGGACTACAGACATGCACCACCATGCCCGGCTAATTTTTTCTATATATATTTTTAGCTGTCCATATAATTTCTTTCTATTTTTAGTAGAGATGGGGTCTCGCTCTTGCTCAGGCTGGTCTCGAACTCCTGAGCTCAAACGATCCGCCCACCTCGGCCTCCCAGAGAGCTAGGATTACAGGCGTGAGCCACCGCGCCCGGCCCCTGCAAAATACTTTTTAATAGGAATTACAAATTAAGAATATCTAGATGTTCTATTCTAGTTTACTAATATTTTCTGTTCAGTCTCCTTTCATTGCTTCTTGAATTTGCTTACATTATAACATTAACAGATAGAAGAATATATTCCCACCATTTCATCACTGTATTCTCAGCCTTAACACTCAGTGAGCAGGCACTCGTTGAAAAGTTCAACTTGACATGTATCAGTCTCTCCTTTTGCTCTATCTCTGCTATATGTCAGTTGTACTGATTTATTTGCTTTTCTTTCCATCACTTCTCCATGTCTGTCATCACTCTAACCACCTGATGGATGTCCATTCCATTTTTAAGCCTCCATCTCAGCTATAGATCTCTGATGCAACACCCTGGGTAGATTTAATTGTTCTTTCCTACACACTCAGCATTTTGCATATTCTTCCAACTAATATTTTAAAAGTTTAAGAGTAATTCCTTGTCTTGGTCATGATTAAATTCTAAGATCCTTAAGTAGGGTGGCAAGAGAATTTGTCACTTAAACCAGGGCACTCTTGTTCAAGACAAAGCTAAACAGAAAGGAACACAAGGATGGGCATATACTGGGACTTCAGATGACTCCATGTGTAAGCAAAGGAGCATATTCTCATCTTTGTGTGCCAAGTGTCTATCATAGTTTTAGGCATAAAACAGGCTCTTAAAAATAGCCATGAAATACAATTTTTTGAACAAAACTATATGTGATCATTCAACAATACTCTTAGACTCTTAGCAGGAGTCATTGGCATTTGGATTATGAATACGTGGACTTTAGGCATTGGTCCTACTGCTTATTATATTTATGAACTTTTTACAATTTATCTTTCACATCCTCCATTTCTCATTTCTAGTATAGGGATAACACACCCTTTATGTAACTAATATATTGATGTATTAATAAAAGAAGATATAGGAAGATATGGGATACATATATATGTTTTAAAGCAAGTAATATGGAAATGTTTGTAGTCCTCAAATATCAAAGTTAACATTTTTTCTGGGTATTGCTTTTCTTCTCTTAGGTATAGTGTTTTACCTATAAAATATGGATGTTGTATATTCTAGACCTGAAGTTCTGTGATTTTAATCTCTTGGCACTAAATGAGTTAACATTAATATTAGATTATTAAGTATGAAATGTCTGACTTCCTTAAGTACTAAGTTTGACAGTTGACATCTCTGACGTTTTACTTTGACATTTCTTGTTTGATTTTTATTGTGAAGGTACATCCTCAGTCTTTCAAATGCATATTTTGGCTTGTGATTATCTTTTAAAATTTTTTTAGAGCAATTTCTGATGAATGAGTCAAAAATTTATGCCTTTAATACTTTCAAATATGAGTTCTGTCATGGAACCGATGCAGCGCAGACAGCTCAAAGTATCAATGAAGTGTTTGGGAAGAGTGGGCTAATGAACACACAGTATGTTTATGGTTTGAGAAGTTCCATTCTGGTGATTTTAATCTTAAAAATGAGCCACGTGGGCAACCTGAGGCCAAGGTGGATAATGATGAGCTGAAAGCTATAGTGGAAGTGAATCCATCTCAACCTACGCGTGAATTGGCAGCAAGGTTTGATGTTATTATTTCAACAATATTGGACTATTTGAAACAAATCAGCAAGGTAAATAAGCTGGACAGATGCGTTCCACATGAATTACATGAATGTCAGAAGACAAATTGTCTGGAAGCTTGCCTTCCTTTGTTGTTATGACATAAAGGTGGACCATTTCTATACTATATTGTTACATATGGTGAAAAATGGATTCTTTTTGACAATCACAGCATTTGGCACAATGGTTGGATAAAGATGAAGTGCTGAAACAAAGTCCAAAACCAATATTCATAAAAAAAAGCTAAAGATGTCTGTTTGGTGGTCCAGCACTGGTATTATCCATTAAAGCTTCATGAAACCTGGTCGATCTGTTACAGGGGATGTTTATTCTTCAACCAGTTGGACGACACGATGAGGATACTTGTGATAAAGCAGCTGAAATTGGTCAACAGAGACAAGCCAATCCTCTTGCAAGACAACACTAGACCACATATCACACAAACAATGCTGCTCAAACTACAGAAACTGGCCCTGAAACTCTCTGTCATCCACCATATTCACCAGACCTTGCACCAACTGGCTACCACTTCTTCCAAGCTTTGGACCACTTCTGGCAAGGAAAAATATTCAATTCTCAACAAGCTGTGGAAAACATTTTTTTGTGATTTCATCACCACTCGCTTTCCAGGCTTTTTCACTGCCGGCATAAACAAGCTACCATCAAGATGGCAAAACTGTGTAGATGGTTTAGGTGCATCCTTTGATTAATTGTACTACTTCTTGTTGAAGATACATAAACTACACTTTTGATTTGAAATCGGATATTTCATATCTAGAACCAGGATTATTATGTATTATATAAGTGTGTGTTTAATGATTAAGTATTAATATTTAACTTATGGTTTACTTTTATAAGAAATCTGCAGTGACGAGTCACTTTCATATCATAGCTTATTAGAGTTTAAGAGTGTAAATTCTGCTTATAAATTATGTCTTTGAAGCACTGTATTTGTTATCTTGGGCAACATATTTAATGTGTCTCAATTTCCTCATCTGTAAAGAGAGAATAATGGTACTTACTTGATGGGGTAGTTTATGAATATTAAATCAGCCATTAAATGTGAAGTCTGTCAAAATGTATTTAGACCAGTACTGGCACAAAGAAGTCTCAATAAATATTTGTTATTAACTATTATTTACATAAAGTTTCATAAAAATTTAAAATATTTCTAAATTCTATGGGATCAATCATAATATTTCTGAAAATTTGAAAATATCTGTTAAGATTAGAGGTTGTCTTATACTCCAGGAGATAATATTGCAACAAATCTAATTCCTAGCAGGTAAATGTATATTTTAGATAGTTTAAAGACTTATTCAATAGTTACTTGAGGAGTTGTAGTTTATTACTTTTTATTTTAGGAAAACAAAATTTTATGTCCAAACATAATTCTCTTTCTGAAATTAGGTTAAAAACTTAAATTGCTTTGTGAGTTTGGGGATTTGGTTGTTTCTAAACAATTACATAGATCCCTAATTACATTTGATGATATCCTTATCAGCATTATTAATCATCTCACCCCTTCACTTCAAACTCTAGTTAATTAATATTGGTCATTTCAACCTAATAAATAATTAGTTCAGTGAGAGAGAAAAGTATTGTATTTCTGTAGACCTTATAAAATTTTTAAAATTTTTTTTTGGCTTTGATGTTTGTTTTGTTCATATAGTTTAAAGGTATCCTCTTTTTTAGTAGATCAACCACATATGATGCATAATTAAAACTAAAAAATATAGTTTTGTACATAATAAAAATGGTACTCTATATAGAAGTTTAAAAATATTTTTGTAATTTTCCAAGCACTGTCCATTTGACTGCAATTCTAACATGAATGCTAATCTCAGTTCCCAACATTTTAGTCATTAATATTCTTTAAAAATCTAAAAAGTGCCGTTGCTTTTTCAATATTTATAAATCTTTCATCTGTCTAGTGACTTCATTTCTAGTAATACTACACAATTTATTGCACTGTGTTGAATTTTAAAAAGGCCTTCTATTAATATTCCTTGTAATCTTATGACTTGAAGTATTCACATCTTGATTTGAATGCCAGAAAGATATGCGTACCACACACCAGAGGCTTCTGATATCATTAATCACAAAGCAGTTAAAAGCAAAAATATTTGGACCCCCAAGTTACCGGAATTTGCCTTTATCATCTATGGGAAAAATTGCTTTCAATGTTTATTAAAAATATTGATTTGTGTGATAAAATTAGGCAGTTAGATATTACCTTCTATCTTTCAACCACTATGACATTTTTCTGAACAATTTAGCCACTAAAAGAAAATATTTTACTTGGGGAAAAACTTAATAAAATACCTAGTATTGTGTTTGGCACATGGTAGGTGCTCAACGTATATTAACTGTTGATCATTAATTTTTAGTTTTAGTGTATTATAGTGTTATTTAGGGTGGTGGTAGCCTCTTTCTTTTTCCCCTCCTTCTCTTCATCTATCTCTTCTCTTCTTTTTTTTTTCTTCTCCTCTTCTCCTCCTCTTCCTTCTTCTTCTAGTAAGTAGTTTCTCAAAAAATGAAAGAGCTCAATGTAATCCCCATGTACAATTTATGCCTTAACTCTTTTTCCCCACCCAGCATTGACAGGTAAGTACACTAATTAAAAGAATCTCTCTAGGCTGCCTTCTCACTTCCAGCATTCGTGTTTTCAAATTCCCCATCTCTCCTTTGTTTCTGTGGAAATCTTTATACCACTTATGTAGCACAGACTCCCTATATTGCAATTCAGCCTCAACTCTACATTTCCACTTTCATGGGAAAGAAGGATAACTATTGTTCACTTCTTAATTCATAATTTAAATTCATGTTATAGAGGGATAGAATTTTTTTAAATGAATAAACATTCTAATAATTAATAAAATTCTCTGAGAACTAAATTAGTTCTGACATTAATTGCTTTACTGGAAGACTGCCTTCTCAGATTGTGACAAAGTGTGCTCGAGTCACTGTCATTATGTTATTCATTAGTGAGGCCTCTTCCTGAAGCATGTGTCCTCCAAAGGTTAATCATGAATCCAAAAAGGAGGCAACCTTTCTAAAGAGCTACATAATATGTAGGCAGAAGTATATAAAAATATTTAATGTTAGATGCCAAATCCTGAAAACTCTAATGAGAGAACAAATGGTTAATATTATGCCTTATTACTTAGTAAAAATTTTAAAGCCGCCATAATATTAACTTATTAAGTGATAGTGGTCTATCAATCTCAGATGGTTAAAGAAACATTGCATTAACAAGTATCTAAAACCAAAATAAGGAGTGAGTAGATTTTTATATTAAACTCTTATAGTAGATTTTTATATCTCTAATGTTGGCAAGCATTTTCTCTATTTTGAATGAATTATAAATGGATTTATTTACATTTTGAAAATATTACATATATATATGTATAGTAACACCACACACACACACACAAACACGCATGTGTATACACACACACAGAAGAGCTCAATTATCTGACCACCAGATACCAGCATTTTATAAATTTGAATTTGAAAACCCTTTAATCACAGTTCAAATCCATTTAGCAAAAAGTATTCTGAAGTCAGATTTTATATTTTCATGGTATTTATATATATGATAATATATTATAAATTTCACTAAATCTGTAAATATCTTTTCTTATATTGTGAGTTCTCTAATCTCTTTTCATATAAATCTATTTATAAACAAAAAGCATTTAAGCACTGAAAATTAAAGAACAGAAAACTGGATTCTTCGTAGTTCTTTGGTTTTTCTATGGACCAGCATTATTCTTGCATTATATCTTTCTACCTACAGCATTGAAAGCATTACCATAGCATAATGAAAACTATGCTCTACTATGTTAAGAGACAACTTAAAGTATCAGATCATATACAAATAGATTTAATAGTATCAAATATTTCCTGAAGGTTTACTATGTTCCTAGCACCAAACAAATCACTTTATGAGTGCTAGCTTTTTACTTCTGACACCTTTAGGTTTTATGTTCCAATTGCAAAGAAAAACAGAAAGATTAAATATCTGAAGCATAATTCCAAAGTCTGTATACTTCTCCATGGACACAATAACAAAGTGTTGCAGCTTTAGCATGCTATCTACACATTTCCTCTACTAAGTTTACTTTTTGCCCAAGAAGTTTTAAGCAGATGGCTGTGTTTATCCTTACAAAATATTTTTGATTAAAAAAATGATTATAATAAATGAGACCAAGCAGTTCTCATATGTATGGCATAATGAAACAAGGAACATACTAAATGATTTCAGTTCAATACAAATGAACAAACACAATTGTTTTGTGACTTAATATGGTCATGTTCTGTGGCTTAATATAGTGATAGCAAATGCAAATATGATAAAAGAGCCTACTACCCTCAGGCAATATAATTGTTATTTGTAGAATCAATTCATTGTGTATTCTATTTTCTTTTTCTTTATTTCAAAATAGTAAGGAAGTCCAAATGTTTTTGTTACATGGATACTTTGTATAATGCTTAAGTCAGGGGTTTTAGTGTGCCCATCACAAAAACAGTGTTCATTATACCTGCTAGGTAAGTTTTGATGGCTCATCCCCTCAAACCTTCCCCTTTCTTGGTTTCCAATGTCCTTCTTTACATTTCTTTGTGCCTGTATGTGCTCATCTTTTAGCTCTCAATTTAATAATTGAGAGTACATGTGGTGTTTGTTTTTCCATTCCTGAGATACTTCATTTTGGATAACAGTCTTCATTTCCATCCAAGTTTCTGCAAAAGACATTATTTCGTTTCTTTTTATGGCTGAGTACTACTCCATGGGATATATATGCCACATTTTCTTTATCTATTCATGAATTGATGGGCACTTAGGTACATTTCACATCTTTACAATTGTGAATTGTGCTGCAATAAACATTCGAGTACAGGTGTCTTTTTGATTAAATGACTTCATTTCCTTTGGGTAGTTGCCTAGTAGTGGTATTGCTGGATGGAATGGTAAGTATAAATTTATTTGCTTGAGGAATCTTTATACTGTTTTCCATTGAGGTTATACTGATTTGCAATCCCACCAACAGTGTATAAGCTTTCCTTCCTCTCTACATCCACAACAACATCTATTGTTTTTAGGCTTTTTATTAATAGCCATGTTGACAGGGGTAAGGTGGTATTTCTTCATGATTTTAATTTGCATTTCCCTGATGATTATTGATGTTGAGCATTTTTTCATGTTTGTTGGCCATTTGTCGATCTTCTTTTGAAAAACATCTGTTCATGTCTTTTTTCTTCTTTTTAATGGGGTTGTTTGTTTTTTTTCTTGCTGATTTGTTTGAGCTCTTTGTAGATTTTGATATTGGCCCTTTGGGGGGTATATAGTTTGTAGATATTGAATATTTTCTCTTATTCTAGGGTTGTCTGTTTTTTCTGTTGATTATTTTCTTTGCTGTGTAGAAGCTTTTTAATTTAATTAACCCATTTATTTATTTTTGTTGTTACTGTATTTGACTTTGAGGTCTTAGTCATAAATTCTTTGCCTAGTCCAATATCTAGAAGACTTTTTCCTACATTTTCTTCTAGAATTTTTATAGTTGCATGCCTTACATTTAAGTCTTCCATCCATCTTGAATTAATTTTTGTATATGGCAAGAGAGAGGGGTCCTGTTTCAATCTTCTGCACGTGGCTATCTGGTTTTTCCAGCACTATTTAATGAATAGGGTGTCCTTTTTCCAGTGTATGTTGTTGTCTGCTTTGTCAAAGATAAGTTGGTTCCAGGTAGATGGTTTTATTTCTTAGTTCTCTGTTCTGTTCCATTGGTCTATGTCTCTACTTTTACACCAGTATCATGCTGTTTTGGTTACTTTGGCCTTGTAGTAATGATTTGAAGTCAGGTAATATAATGCCTCCTGATTTTTTCTTTTTGCTTAAAATTGCTTTGGCTGTTTGTGCTCCTTTTTGGTTCCAAATGAAGCTTAGAATAATTTTTCCTAGATCTGTGAAATATGCCATTGGTATTTTGATGGGGATTGCATTGATTCTGTAAATCACTTTGGGCAGTATGGACATTTTAATAATGCTATCCTACCAATCCATGAGCATGGGATTATTTTCCATTGGTTTGTGTCATATATGATTTCTTTCACCAGCATTTTTTAGTTCTTCTTGTAGAGATCTTTAGCCACCTTGGTTAAGTATATTCCTAGATATTTTATTTTCTTTGTAGCTATTATAAATGGTATTGAGTCATTGATTTCACTCTCTGCTTGACTGTTATTAGTACATGGAAATCCTACTGATTTCGGTACATTGATTTTTTGACCAATACTTTGCGAATTTATAAATTCTAGAAGTCTTTTAGTGATTTCTTTAGGGTTTTCTAGATACAAGATCATCACATCAACAAACAGGGATAGTTTGACCTCTTCTTTCCTAATTTGAATATCCTTTATTTCTTTCTCTTGCCTGACTGCTCTGGCTAGAACTTACAGTATTATGTTGAATAGAACTGCTGATAGTAGGCATCCTTGTCTTGTCCCAGTTCTTAGGGGGAATGCTTTTAACTTTACCCCATTCATTAAGATGTTGGCTGTGATTTTGTCATATATGGCTTTTATAATTTTGAGGTATATTTATTCTATGCTTAGTTTGTGGAAGGTTTTTTTTATCACTAATTTATTTTATTTTATTTTTTTTATTTCATCTTATTATGGGGGTACAAAAGTTTAGGTTATGTATATTGCCCATGCCCCCCCACCCCCCAAGTCAGAGCTTCAAGTGTGTCCATTCCCCAGACAGTGTGCATCGCTCTCATTATGTAAGTATACACCCATCCTCTCCCCCCACCCCTGTGGAAGGTTTTTAATCATGAAAGTATTCTGAATTTTATTGAATGCCTTTTCTATATTAATTGAGATGACAATATGGTCTTTGTGTTTGCTTCTGCTTGTGTGGTGAATCAGATTCATTGATTTGTGTGTGTTAAACCATCCTTACATCCTGAATGAAACTCAGCTGATCATGGTGAATTATCCTTTTGATGTGCTATTGCATTCTGTTTACTAGTATTTTGTTGAGGATTTTTGCATCTATATTCATAATGGATATTGGTCTGTAGTTTTCTTTTTTGTTGTGTCCTTTTCTGGCTTTGATATCAAGGTGATACCAGCTTCTTAGAATGAGTTAGGGAGAATTCCCTTCTTCTTGCTGTTATGGAATAATTTCTTTGGATTACATACCAGTTCCTCTTTGTAGGTCTTATAGAATTTGTGAATCTGTCTGATCTGGGGCTTTTTGTGCATCAATCTTTTTGTTCATTATTGATCTGTTCAGGACTTCTATTTCCTCCTGATTCAGGCCGGGAGGGCTGTATGTTTCCATGGATTTATGCATTTCCTCTACATTTTCTAGTTTGTGTGTGTAAGAGTTATTTTTACATGAGAATTTTCCCAAGCTTGGTTTTGCAATCATTTGTTGGTCAATTATCTATTTAATAATTGCTTGCAGCAGAGTGCCTTATAAATAACAAATAGTGAATACTCATTTATTTAATTATAACAAGTCTATCACAACAAAGTAACTAGGTGTCCCATGGTAGTAACCACAATAGAACTTTGCCTGTGAATGTTTAGTTCCCTTTTGTAATTTACTAAAATAAGCACTTTCCAGGTAAAAGGAGAGAACTCACCAGTCAAAACAAATCATATAATTGTCATATTAGGGAGATTCTGAATCTCAAGTTGGACCAAGCCAAACAATGCAACTTGCTATTTGCTTGACTTCATACCCCTAACTTGGACCTTGGCCAAATTATGGGATTTAAAAATTCATCCAGTGATACATTAATATTTGAAATTATCAGAAGGTTTATTTGAAAAAACACTGTGTTACCTAAAAATTTCTCATTTTATTGTAATAACTTCCTTTTCAGAAATAGGTCAAACAACTTTACAATCTCATGTATTTAAAACCAAATTGAATCAAGTATGAACAAATCAATTTCATTTTTTTTCTGATCATCATAAACAATTACTTTTTGTATAAATAATAGGACAGAACTTAGAGATTGTGCAGTTAAATGTAGAAAATCCCATGTTGTCATATGGTGATTTGAGGTATTTTGTACAATTGGAATCTGGGTTCCCAAATTACAATAGCTTTAGATTATGTACAATTTATTCTAGAAAACCTGAGACATAGCCAAATGGCCATTTCCTTTGAGGCCTAGAACTACCTTTATATTTCTTTTGGTTTCGAATCCCAGCATTTACACATGTTAAGTACTCAAAAAATCTATATTGATGCAAATTAAAAATTATTATTTTACTGTAGTTAAAACTTTACAATCTACTACATAAATACATAGTTTTTAATAATGGTATATCTACAGAAATACATATACTTGCTGGAAAGTACAAATAAGAATTATACAATAAGATTTATAAAAGTGTGAAATTTCTTATGGTAGCCCACCTTTAATACATCCTTATATTTTCATAAGAAATGTAAAAAGATAAGGATTAATATCAATTTTTTCTCTTCCTTTAGTTGTAATATATTTATTTTGCAACATGACTGATAGTTTTATTGGAAATATAAGTGATATCTTAATATTCATTTTTAAAAGTCGATATTAATTCCAAAAGTGATGCTTATTATTCAATTGCTGTGGTACTAAGGAAATTATCTAATTGGAATATAAATTATTATAGTTTTCTACAGCATTATATTTCTCAAAGATTCATGTATCTTTACTATTCACAATTTTTTTCTTTTATTCTCTTTTTGTTTTCTCTATTTCTATAGGATTTCAAGTTAAAAATAAGCAGTTTATACAGAAACAAACATTCTGGCAGTAGTAAATTTTTTTATAAAGTAGTGGCTCTAATAAAATTCTCTTGCATGTGTGCTGTCTCTCAAGTTTTTCTTAAAAAAATTTATGCTTAACATGAAAAAGGACTTGAAACTAAACCTCTCTCATTTAATTGTAAACAAATCTCTGTAGAGTATACATAAATGCTAAATGGTTTTTGTCATGATCCAAAGTCCAGAAAGTCTTCTCTTTGCGTTACTTATTTGTATTATAATGAATTATAAGGAAAAAACCTTGGAACAAATGTTCTGAAATTCTTAACTAGGATGATTATCACAGCTAGATAATTTATAATAGTGACCTCTATTCTCTAGTGTATTAACTGAAAAAAAAAAAGAATTGTGTAAATTACAGCAGAATAGTTGTAGGCTTCGTGTAAAGGTGTAAAAGAAAATTCTACCTCCAGGGAATGTGGTCGTCTTCTTGCCTAGGTATCTCTTATAAGCCTCTCAATGTTCATTTAGTCTGGATAATTTATGTGAAGGCAAGGATTGAATTAGATGACCCTTTAGGGTTCCTTGGAGACCCATGATTCTATATTATTCTAAGTTGACCTTAAGTTCATTCCATAATTGATCATTTGGGGCACAGGGATATTTTTCCTTAGAAATAGATATAGGTGCAGCTTGTGGTTGTAGTTCATATTTTTAACATATAGACCACATCCCTACTGCCCTGCTAATTTTCAAGCAATTAATCAAGTGTAATCATTGTGACCTGTCTAGTTAACAATAAATATGTTTTATAAACAATTTGTACAACTAGTTATATAGAACATGAAGATTTTAACACTAACAAAATGCTACCTTTTTAAAAATAACATATTATTCAAAATCTCTTGACATTTTTTGGAACATTGTGTGCCATAGCTGTTGTACTCTCTTATCTGACAAATACTCTCAAATATGTCAGACAATTCAAAATACTGTAACATATTTTGTTTCTTTCATGGTGGAGAACTTTCAAAACTAAAATATTATGGGATTGATTGTGACATGACCTTCCACAAAGCCATAGAAATAACTGCATTCTCCCTTTACTTCGAGCTAACAGAAGCATAACTTTCCATACCACAAAATAGTTTAAGTTCTAGGAATTAAGAACTTAATCTCTTTGTTGTGAATTTCTAAGACACTGTAATCACAGAATTTTGAGATTCTCTGTAACTATGCATAATCATTTGATTGCAATAAAAGTTACAGTAGAAATACAAGAATTTTTTAAAATGGCTGTCACTTCCTTCAAAACAGCACTTTTATTTATTTTCTCTTGGGTTCTCCCTGAGTTTGCTATTAGATTTAAATATAAATCCTCAGTATTTATACAATTGTATTGCAGAAATATATTAATAAACATGTGTTGACAAATAAATTAATGAATAATAAACATTGACAATAGTCTGCTTCAATAACACTTAGACCTAATAAATAAATATATATTTGCCTTCAGATTAATTGTAAAAAATTCAATCTATTTAAAGTTTTTTTTTGTTTTGTAGAAATTTACTATTAGCATCCTTGATTTAGTATACAATGTGTTTCATTTAGAAGTGAGCAATTTTGGGGCACAGAACTAATCTTTCAAAATCAATGGGAGTTTTTTTTTTAAGTGAAATAACTATAGAAAACTAGGAAATTTTCTCTGTGTTTCTGCTAGAACTCTGTAATCACCACATTGAGTAGGTGTCAGGATTAGAAAGAGGAGATACTCAACAAAGGGTGAATTTTTCACCACCTCAGTTTGGATCAGGGGAAAGTTATGCAATTTCTTCTGGCTATCTATTGTGTAAAAAGGTAAATAAATGCATAATCTGTTCAATGCCACTATGACTGATGTCAATGACCCTTGCTGTGTAAATACTTTCTGTGGAAATTCTCCCAATACCCCTACATTTCTTTCAGTTGGAGAATTATCTTCAAAATAGTCTTTTTTTTTTTTATTTCAGCTTATTATGGGGGTACAAAAGTTCAGGTTATATATATTGCTCATGCCCCCTCATCCCCCCGAGTCTGAGCTTCAAGCCTGTTCATTCCCCAGACAGTGCACATCGCACTCATCAAGTAGGTATACACCCATCCCCTCCCCCCAGTCCCCACCTCTGTCCGATACCCAGTTGGTGTTATTCTCAAATGTGCACTTAGGTGATGATCAGGGAAACCAGTTTGCTGGTGAGTACATGTGGTGCTTATTTTTCCATTCTTGGGATACTTCACTGAATAGAATGGGTTCTAACTCTCCCTAGGAGAACCAAAGAGATGCCATATCACCGTTATTTCTTATAGCTGAGTAATACTCCATGGTATACATATACCACATTTCGCTAATCCATTCATGAATTGATGGGCATTTGAGTTGTTTGGAGATACCTTAAACAGATTCAAGTAGGCCTACCATTCGATCCAGCAATCCCATTATTGGGCATCTACCCAGAAGAACAAAAGTCATTCTATAAAAAAGACACCTGTACCCGAATGTTTATAGCAGCACAATTCACAATTGCAAAGATGTGGAAACAAAGTAGTCTTGAACTGAAGCTGCTGTTGTTGTTTCTCAAGTTTCTGCTCCCCAATGGCTTAGAGAAAAGCATGCCTTCTGTCACTGTCACACGCTGCTCAAAAGATTATCTGTCTTTCCTGAACGCTAAAGCATTGTCCAACACTTCCTTGTTCTTCTCCTCCTTCTTACAGGTCCATTTGATCAAGTGCTTAGCAATTTAACCTTATTCTTAAGCTTATTACTTGCCACCTCTAACACTGTAGAGACAGAACTTTCTTTTCTGGATCCCAATATTGTCTTTCCTTTTACTTTCTGGCCCAAGGATTTGTTTTTCTTTCATATGCCTAAAGCAGTAAGTTCTGAGTATGCCAAAACTATCCACTGTTCAAGCAAGTATTTTCCCTGTTCACATTTTTATTTAAAAATCATGTCTAGTAGATATTCTCCCATGAGAATAGCATTTAATTCAGGCCAAGCCTTGATCTATGCTAGTCCTGCCTGGCTCTCTTCTCCTTCCTAACAATCCTAATTCTATAAATGTCCTTGAAGACTTGCTGTATTTCTTACCTTTGATATCTTTGCAACTCATTTACTCTTTTGAGAGTTTTATGGCACTTAATCTTGAGGACAAGCTTTATGAATTTTCCTTGGCCCTAAGTGCCCAGTGGAATTTGGGGCATTTGTCCCAACAATGCCTACCTGGTCCACTCACAGATGCTTTAAAACTAAATCCTAACTAGAGCATCCACAGAAATAATTCATCTTTTAATTTAAAACAATAAATGTTGTGCTGCTTACCAGTGCCTAAAGCTCTGTGTGGGTACCCTCCTTCCCCTATAATCATATTTTGGCCTCAGCCATGATTGTGTAAAGAAAACCTAGTACTTTAATGTTAAGCCATAGCAGCCTCCACCTAAGGCCAAGCAAGCCAATTAAAGCTTTGGAGTGGGTCCTTTGTTCAAATCTGCAAGGCCATGATTTTCATTCCTGACATTCATTAGCAGCATTTTTACCAAAGCCTGCAATGGCCACCTTTTGGTTCTTGTACCCTTTGTTGAGGTATAGTTTTTGCAGAACCCAATAACTGTGATGAATCAGCAGTCTGACTTTGCTTACTAGGCCTGTGCGCAGCCAGTTTTTGGAGGTCTACCTGTGTCGAGGTGTAATCACTTTTGGTTAAAGTAGGTAAGGCCTTCGTTCCATTCCCTTAATGTAAAGGATGATGGCCCATCTGTGAACAGGGGCATCAGAAGCTGGTGTGCCCTAGCATGCTGGAAATCCCATGTGATGTTCTCTCTAGATCCAAAGACGCCTGCCCAAATCATAATCATAAAAGCCAATTGAAAATCATTTCATGGCATTTTAGCCTCTACCAACCACCAAGGTCAGAATTAATTTTTCCATATATTAAAATTTAATGCCCAAAGCCATGAGCACTGGCTACTCCAAAAGCCTCTGCAAAATTGTAATTTAAGTCAATGTGTAATAAATAAGACAATAGATGTTAGAATTTTAGAAAACACCCAATAAACAGCATCTCCCTTCCCTATTAAAGTTTGAAATAAAATAAGAGATAGATAAGTGGTAAAATATGTGAGATCAAAATATCACCTTTATTACTAATTAAGCTAATAGTAGAATGTAGTTTGCATCTGAGAGCAAGTGAGTTGCCAAATATCTATCCAGGAAATCAGATCTAGTCACCTGATTACTGACACTGGACCTAGAATGGCTTCCTCACGCAGAAACAGAGCCTGCTCCTCCAAAACTATGAAGAAGCAGAGAAAAACCTAATCCCTGGGGGCCACCAGAAGGAAAATGGAAGGAAAAGGAAGGACTATTCTAATTCCAAATTCACAAATCAGGTAAATAATCCACCCTTCCCTAGTGAGGATTGAGATGCAGGCTGGAGATAAAACAGGAATTTAAGAGAATTCCTCCCACATGAAGAAAACCACCCAAAATGTATTGTAAGTATTGTTTGCTATGGTAAATAAAAGCAACCTCAAAGACCAAAAAAAAAAAAAAAAAGCCACCCAAGTTAGGAATGTAACATTCTTCACCAACCCCAACATTTCCCAATTTTTAAATATTCTTGATCTTTTATTCTCAGTCCACATTCTTGTTTAACCATAGAGTTGAAGTGTTTTACCCCTTGAAGGCAAGACAGCAGGGAAGTCCTTCTGTCATTTCATAGAGCTTTGCACATAGTTGTTGGTAAAAAAAAAAAAAAAGTATCGAAACATGGTCATGCCCATTTATTTACATATTGTCTATGGTTTTTAACACTATAAAGGTGGAGTTTAATGGTTGACATAGAGACACCATAACCCACAAAGCCTAAAATATTTACTGTCTGGTCCTTTACAGAAAAAGTTTTCTATCCTCTGTCCTGTCCTAGACAACAGGATGTTCATATTCAGGTCAGCTCTAGCGGCCAATGTAATAAATCTTGATAAATTTGTTGACAGAATAGTTCAGTAACCCCACTAGTTCTTTAAGGAAAGAGGTAGTTGGATATGGCCACTACCATAACTCCCATTTGTAATTTGGAAGATATGAATACATTTTATTGAGGAATTAGGAAGAACTTTATTGAGGAAGTAACATATGAGAAGAAAATATAGTGAGATCTGCAGGTAGAAAATCTTCTGTTGGTAAATTCTCCTTTTATCAGATGTTAGCTCCTACCAGATGCAAACTGTAAACAAAAAGAATTTTTCTTAAATCTTTGTGCTAAAATACAATTTCTGTATTTTTTATATTAATAAAACAATAATAGCAATACCAACAACTATAATATAATAGTTGTACATAACACTGATAAAACATTTGGTATATGTCATATAAAATGTTAAGCTCTGTATTAGATTAATTCATTCTTCAAAAATACATGAGATAGCAACTACTATGTCTGCTAAACTGATGAGTAAACTGAGGGATAAAGAAGTTAAATAATTTGTCCAAAATTATAGATAAAAATGA
This sequence comes from Eulemur rufifrons, assembly GCF_041146395.1. Lineage (NCBI taxonomy): Eukaryota > Metazoa > Chordata > Mammalia > Primates > Lemuridae > Eulemur > Eulemur rufifrons. The sequence continues at coordinate 27,462,470 of NC_090997.1, read as the reverse complement.
TAGAGCCATATTTGAAAAAATGATAAACTATCTTCTTAAAAATTAAATCCTTGGCTAACTTATACACATATAGGCAAAGTATTTTGAAAAGAATCACATATGGTAGCTAATACTACTTCATTGAGAATTAACTGATATATTGATAATGGACCTTTGAGTCCCCAGTATGCCCCCCACATTGGCTACCTAAGCCAAAATATTGGGCCCATCCTCCTTCTAAATGACGGGTTTAGGACTAGACAGGCTAAGTCACCTTAGACCAATGCTGTAGGAGAAGTGGATTGCTAGTGTCTTCTGGAAAAGAAGTATTTATTTTTTTGTTTCATTGAATAAGAACTAGAAAGTATAATTCCGATTGCTTCTGGCAGCCACTGAGTTAACCTTAGGGTAAACATTGTGCTGTAGAGACACTTGATGGCATGAGAATAGGACTGAGTCAACCACAGCTGAGCCCACCTTAAGTCCATTGTCCTTCCTGTATGTGAATGCATTAACTTATCTTTTAAATGCAGTTTGAGTTAGATTATTTTCTTTTTGGTGTTAACAAATGAAAGTGTCTTGACTATTAAAAAATTAAATCAGACTTAAAGTCTTTGAATGTAGAGAACAAGTATTAAGTGCTTTGACTAACATTACTTTGTACAAAGTAAATGTCTTATAATAGCTTGAAATATCGAACTGATGCACTTTAAGTACAGTGGAATGAACACTCAGCATGAGTAAATCTGGGTTCTTATTGTGGCTTTGTATGTAACACTATGAGATTCTTTGATCAAATTAATTCAGGTCTCTCAGCCTGTTTCCTCTTTTGAAGATGACAGAAGTATGTTCCCTAAGTCGCTTTCAGGCCTAACATTCTATGAGATTGAGCTGAATTTATACTAAATTCCATACTAATCTCTAAAAGAGAATTTTTTTTCTTTAAATCTCAAACCAGTTCATTTATATATATATATGTGTATATATATTATATAACTCATCATTAAAAAATGTATGAAATTAATACTGGCACTTGAATTTTTTGGTTGTTTGCATTCTGAATGAAGAGAGGGTTGTAATGAATTTCCACTGGCTTATTATAATAATGACAAAAACAAACAGAGCATTAAATACATTCAGAACCAAAAAAAAGGTCATATTTAAGGAAAATTGTTCACCTAAAATACTGGGCTTCTTCAAAAATTATAATTATGAAAATAATAAAAGATAATAGACATCAAGTTTATTTGTGGTAATGTGGTATATATTCTTTGATTCAAACCTTGAAAAAAAAGGTCTTGGAAAATCTGATGACAATAATCAGTGTAACTACAACACAACTAAAATGAATACATGATTCTGTTTAATCTGATGTCCAGCAAATTAAAATGTATGTTGTAGCTTATAGTTGAGGATTTATGCAACAGCAGGAGAATAAGTGCCAGCTGAATTAACAAGTTGATTGTGCAAGCAACAAAACTCATTTTAGCTAAACTGTATTTGACAAATTGCATGACATTCTGCCTGGTAAATTTGAGATTTATAATGTTTACTGCTTTCAACAATAATGAAACAGCAGAGACTTCAATATCTGACATTTTAATCTTTATATTTCACTTTTCTTCTTGCTAATCAATGCTTAATTCTGGAATATAGTTTATGTTTTGTTACGCCATGGGCTGTAAAGTTTGATATAGTCTTATCAACATTAATTGAACTGTAACATTGCATAGAGTTGAACTTTTACTCTTCATATTTTTAAGAATGAGAATCACTATGGAGAAAACGTTTTTTTAAGTCCATAAAAAAGTCCACAATTAAGTTTTTTGTGAGTTGAAATAAAATTTGTCAGTGTAGCTTTTAAATCAGAATAGCTATCCATTGGCGTGATTGATGTACAGTGACAGATTTGTTTAATGATGGATTTAAAGATAAATAATAATTATTTACTATAGCTCCTGGTGGTGTAGTTCTGAATGGTTAACACCCATAGGAAATAAAGTTCTCAGCTTTCATGTATGAAACATCAGACTTTTTAAAAACTCAAATGAGTATTATATGAGTTTCTAGTGGTATTTAGTTGACATTGGAGAGAGTGAATGAAATAACATTTTTATATAGAGTTAGCAAAATTACTGCTTGCTTAGAAAAGCTTGCCCATGATTTCTGCAATGTGCATTTGTGAACCATGACAATGGACTCATGAGACTGATTTTCACACCAATCTGAATGCTTACTTCAAATACTGCATTTCAAACTCTCACTTTGGTAGCAATACACTTGCTCTATTTTAATTGCTGTTGCTCAAAAGAATATTTTCAGAGCTCTGTATGGCTCTCAGTAGTCAATTCATTCTCTCTGTACAAAGTAAGAAAATGAAAAAAAATAAACATACATTGTATTATGCCACTAAGATCTGGGTGTTGTTTGCTATTCTAGTGTAATCTAGCTTATCTTGGTAGATTCAATATCTACTGAAAGAATTAGATATCTAATACAATGTCAGTAAAACTATTTAAAGTATTAGAAACTAGTTTTATTTCTTGACTTAAAATGCTTCAAATTTTCTCTAAAAATAGGGTCAGTACTCTAGATTGAGGCAAGGTTAAACTTCAGGAATAAAGCAAGCAGCCCTCACAGTTGGAGAAAGACAGGATTTGAAGACAAAGCCAAGCATCTGTAGTTTAGGGAATGATGCTCTGCCAAGTGTGACAGACAAAGAGTGAATTGTCCAGTGCAGCTGGCATTTACAGTAAGAGATTGCTGAGAATTGGTAATAATGGGCAGTAATGTAAAGTAAATAGCAAAATTGGAAAGTGACATTCTTTGAAAGGTCTTGAATATCTAGCTAAGCAGTTTGGATTTTACGGGGCAGGCAATATCATAGAGCAGTATCGTGACATAATCAAAACTGTTTAAGGAAAGTATAATAATTCTGTAACAGTCAGAAGAATCCTAGAGGAGACTTGGGTCTTGAGGTCAGTTAGGAGGTTATTATAGTAGTTCAAACAAGAGCTAATGAGAGCCATAATGTTATTAGAAACTTTTACTAAAATTTATATTAGAAAAATTGTAGGGTCTAGTGTGAGGGCCTTAGTGAGTCATTAGTTGAGGACTATTGAAATAAGGGCAAGAAGTAACAGAGGAGAGAATTGGTTTTTGTTGTTGTTATATCACAGAATCATTTTCCTATATTCCACTAAATGGATTCCTATTCCTTTTATAATCCTGAATACCAATCTAATGCTTAGATTTACCATGTGCATATTATAGGACTATAACTTCCCCAAACCATTTGAAGTCAATGAGAAATTGAATGACATCATTTGCTCAGTCCTATGTAAGATGTTTAAGCTAAATATTAATTTTTAGCATGAGGCATACTTCTTACTGGCAAATCTGAAAATCTATAAAAGTGTTGGAAAATATGTGTGCGTGTTCCCTTATGACCCATTTATATACTTTTGAGGCAAGGAAATTATTTCAAACTGACATTGGCTTGTATCTCTTTGGCAATAATAATTAATATACAGCCAAATGACTAACATAATTGGCCCTTCTGAGATGATAAGAGCAGTGGGGAACCAGAGAAATTCAAAATGAACACATTTCTTCAATTAATAGAAGATTTTTCAAAAAGAAAAAGAAATTTCCTTTTTTTTTCAACTGCAAGTGAGTTAACTACATTTTTTTATATACAGCCAGAGATCTGGGGAGAGTCTGTATGATTTTATTACTCCAAAACGGCTATTTCTGTGCTCTCCAAATCTAAAAGCAGAAAAACAGGCATCTTAATTCAAACAATAACATTAATTCATCGCATCTCCTTATGTTATTCATTTACATCTTAATGTAATAGACCTTCACAGAGCTTCTGAAATGTGACTCGTATGACAGAAGCATGCAATATAGAGTAAAAGACAGGCATGCAAGCACTTAGCTACAAGTAAAGGCAATAGGCACAGCAGGGCACGATGCACAGGAGGCAATGAGGAGAAATTAACTATTTGGGTCCAAGATTGCTAGCTGAAAGCTTCCTGAGCTAAATATTTCAATTAAAAAAATAAGAACAGTGATATATTTAATATGATAATTTTGCAAATTAATTGAGGGTTGTTATTCTTCCCATTTTAAAGAAGAGGAAATTAAGGCGTTATGTGTTTAAGTGACTTGTTTAATGTAGCAGCTCTAGTAAGTGGCAGAACTGGGCTGAAGACCCAATTGTGGTGATAATAGTTGCCTGACATTAAGTGTTTACTACATGCCAGAGACTGTGTTAAATACTTGGTATTTTTTCTCATTTAATATTCAGAGCAACCTATGAAGGAGGTCATATCTGTGCAGTATGAGCAGCCGAAAAACAGTATTTGGAGTAGTATATTAGGTTCAGATAATAGATACCACATGAGAAAGGTTGGCAAATTAAGAAGAGACATTGGGAAAGAAGTGTAAGGACTTATGAGCACAAGAATATCTTTAGTAATTCAAACCTGATAGTACTCTGCTGACTTGATCATAATGTAAAATAAAGAAAAAAAGAGATTTGTGAATCAATGTTTTCTCACCTGTTTCCTGTTGGCCATTACCTGATGGCAAGAGATCCAGAAGAAACAGCTCAGCTTGAAAACAAATGTGGCTGTCCATTGTCCTGAATGATGCATTTCCTCCCCTTTAGTGTAGCCAAAAAGAGCTAAGTCTACATAGGACTTAGAAATACCACTTAGAGACAACACAAACGCTATACTATTTTGTAAATGAGGAAAACTGAAGTTTAGTAAATTGCCCAAAGTCTTACAGGTTAGTGAATTGAACCTAGGCTTTCAGACTACAAAGATTGCTTAACCACTATACTATATTGCTCTTCTTTAATACCTGTCATGCTACATCTTAAGAAAGAATTTCTGCTTCTAATGCAGGTTTGTGAAACAGTCTATACGTGAAAATTTACCACATCTAATTAATTCTGGTGTAACTGGTAGCTCACCACGATCATCAATATTAACAGCAGGAAGTGAAAACAACATTTATGATCTGTGGTCCCTGTCATTTGGAGTGTGCAAATTTATAATTAAATTAATAAGCTTCTAAAATACCAAAAGGACTTAAGAGTTGTTTTTAGAGTGTTCTCTCCTATTCATTCTATGATTCTAAGCAATAATGTTTATGAGCAAAGAAAAATAAATGAAAGTTGAATGACTGAGAGTAGGAAATGCATATGCTGTTCATATTTTCTTCTTCCTCTTTTTCTAAAACAAGGAAGGAATCCCCCATGGTATCACACATGTGTGATTTCATACTTTAACAACAGGAACGCGTCATTTAGTATTTATGCTATCCTTGGTCAAACAAATTATAAATTCCTAAGTAGAAGTCACCAAAACGATTCACAGGGCCATGCAGGGATTGGGGGTGGGTTCAAATGGTTCAAGAAAAGGGTCTTTGAGGTTGGGAAACTGAAAATGAACAAAAGTGAGGATATAAGAACTTATAATTGATGGCTGCAATTAAGTTTTTGAAGAAACTGTTGACAAGTAAACTTGCTTGATAACTGAGCTGTTTTGACCAGATGAACAGATTATTTGTTTCTGGTAAGACTATCCTGAAGCAAAAAGTAATTTATTGGTTTATAGTCTTATCTCTCTAACACAAAATTTTTCTGAAACCAACAATGAAGTCATGTTACCATAGGTGGTCCACAGTCTTATCTAAAGTCATGTTGACACAGAGACCCATTCTGGCTGGTGGTCTACTGGTCCCAAAGAGGGAGTCTTGGAGATCCTCTCTCATTCTATTAGTGCCCAATCATAGCATTGATCACATATCCAATAGCCTACTATAATTCTGACATCTATCAGAGGGTAATTCAAACAAAAATTTTAATTTGAAAATAGGTACATGATCTTTTCCATACTGTTTATTTTTGTTAAAATTTAACTCATAATTATATTTGTAATATACTAATATTTACTTTGTGATATTCAAATTTCCATGTTTTTGCTGTAATTGTGAACTGTAAAAAGGTCATATTAGCAAATTTTTTATTCAGTAGTGTTTAAGTGTGTCAGTTGAGAAATGATTACTGACAACAGACTGACATGCATACCAATTACATACCAATTACCATTATTTCTATGTACTCATATTAAAGTAGTTACTTGTAATATTTTATGTACTACATCATTGGGTAAATATTTGACATTAAGATATGCCATAAAATTAATATGCCACTAAATTTGCTATTTTCTTTAACCTAAAAAAGAAAATAGAACGATTATTATTGATTAAACCTAGACTTTCATATTTCAACCTATAATATTCCCAAATACATAAGTTGTAAGAAAGTAAATCTCATGAGAGTTTTATAGTTTTAAATTACAAATGCATCTTCCTCTTTTAGAGACTTCTAATTTTCTTTTAAATCTTGCTTAAAAGCACAAGTTTACTAATAAAATAAATGCTAGATAGTAAATATCATCATAATTTTAATCAAAACAAATTATAAGAAAAATCAGGCTAAAAATTAGTAGTTTCTTATGGCAAAATTGTGGGCTAAATATTACAATTTTAACTCAAATTAATTCATAAAATTATCTCTTTCATCTTGCATGTGATATCAAAGTGTGTTTAATGAATCCCATCACAAAAGTATGCTATACAACTAAGGGGCAGTATGTGTGTGATTATTCCATGATGTCATTACAGTGATTTTTAGCTATTTATTCCTTTAACTTCTTTGTACTATGTCTCATCTAAACCATTTTTATAAATATGTGTCAGGGTATAAATTGGTATTTCAAAAGTATTTTTGTCTCTCTTTTTGATGTGTCTATTTTTAGTTTAAATATTTTCTAATTCAACTAATACATCTTTTTTCTTGTTTTTGTAGATGCATTATCTACATAGTTTTTTTTTTAATTCTTCATTAAATTGGCAAGTAAACAGATTTACATTTATGGTTCGCGTCCTCAGAAAAGCAAAATCTTAATTTGATGTGGTGAAGATGGACAAACATGTTTCTTTCCAGTCAAGATTGGGGGAAACAGTTGCTTTTGTAAATATCCTAAATCTATTGAACCGTCTGATTCACGTGGTTTTCTGCTGATTTCCCTTCTTATCACTACACAGCCCCCTGTGTTACCTTCTGAAATAAATTAATCTCTAGTGAGCCAGGTCAAGAACAGTCTCACATAATTGAAAGGGCTGACCCTTGGAAGCTCCTTCTCACCTCTATCAAACACAATGATAATAATGACAGCGACAGCAGCAGGACCATATTTACTTGGCCTACGTTAGCAGGATCACACCAGAAGTGAAAGTTTGCGGGCACTTAGAATCGTGTCTACGGCTGAATCTGACTTATACTTTTATTCAGTCTCCCCCTTTTCTTCTCTAGTGCATTTTTGTATAGCAATCTATGTAGTACACTTCCAGAATTACCAAAAAGGACATAAGAAATCTGAGAAAACAAAGGTTACTGTTGCAGGTTTCATCAAGGATGAGAAGGAATTTACTTTCCAAATGAGAAAAATTAGTCTCTGAAGAGTCTCTCTCTATTGGCTTTCTATTTTTAGGTTTTCTGATTTTTTAGGTGTACTTATATATTTACCATTGTTATATCTTTTTGATAAATTGACCCCTTTATCATGATATAATGACCTTCCTTATCTCATTTTACATTCTTTTAAATATGTTGTTGATACATAATAATTGTACATATTCATGTAGTACATGTTATATTTTGATACAAGCATATAACATATAATGATCAAATAAGGGTAATTGAGACATGATTCACCTGAAACATTTATCATTGCTTTATGTTGGAAACATTTGAAAACTTCTAGCTGTTTTGAAATATAATAAATTATTGTTAACTATAGTTGCCCTATTGAACTATTGAACACTAGAATTTTTTCCTTCCATTTAACAGTATTACCCATTAACCAACACCTCTTCAGTACCCCTTCCCACCACCCTTACCAACCTCTAGTAGCCACCATTCTATTCACTACCTCCATGAGATCATAGGGGGAGGGACTGGTCCAAAAGGACACTTCCCAATTCCACAGGAGGGAGCTTGGAGACAGGCTTCTCAGTTTAGGAGGCCGCCAGGAGCTGAACAAGGGAGGTGAACACCAAAAAGGAGGCTCTGCCCTCGGAAATCATTTTACATATTTTACTAAAGCCTATTTTATCTGACATATGTATAGCTACCCTTGCTCTCTTTTGGTTTCAATTTGTATAGAATATCTTTTTCCATCCCTTCACTTTCAATCCATATGCACCATGGGCACTAGCCCAGTGCTAGTTGTGGCCAGAATCTGGCCGAGCCTGGTCCTGGGATGGGTTTGGAGTCTTGATCTGTGGAGTCTGGTTTAGAGCTGGGACCAGTTCTGAGCCTGGGGATGCTGGGGTCATGTGACAGTGGAGTAGCCAGAGACAGAGTTCCTGGACAGGGCTTGAGTCTGGAGCTATGGGGCTTTGCCTAGAATTGGGTTAGGCTTGGAGGCTCAGTGCAAAGGTACTGGCCTGGAGTCTAAGGCTGTAGGGGAGTGCCTGGTGCTTGGTTTTCCTGGGAAGGTCTTATTTGGTGATCTAGGGCAAAGTCCATCACTTACTTCCATCTCCTTCCCCAGTCAGAGATCATCTCTCTTCACCCTGTATTGCCTAGTCCTTCCTAGTTTCTTTAATTCAATTTTTTCTTATGTCTGTGTTACCCTCAGGTGCTTTAATCTCTCACCTGATTTTATTAGCTCTTGTGAAGGTATTTGCACGAATAGTTGTTCAAATTGATGTTTCTGTAGTGGGATGAACACTGGAAAGTCCTATTCCACTATCTCATTGATGTCCACCCAATAATAGACCATTCTGAATTTTATGTTGTCAAACATAATCCATCTTTTCCTTTATCATTTATTACCTTTGTGTCTCTATTAAAAGACAAGAAGACAAGTACTTCTCTTCCCCAAATCACGATAATATTCTACTATATGTTCTGCCTAAAGCATTAAAATATGGAACCCATTCTATTAAGTGAAGTATCCCAAGAATGGAAAAACAAGCACCACATGTACTCACCAGCAAACTGGTTTCCCTGAGTGCACATTTGGGATTCACACCAATTGGGTATTGGACAGAGGTCGGGGCTGGGTGGAAGGGATGGGTGTATACCTACTTGATGAATATGATGCGCACTGCCTGGGGAATGGACACGATTGAAGTTCTGACTGGGGGGGATGGGGTGGGGGGAGGGGAGGAGTACACACCTACATGATGAGAGTGATGTGCACTGTCTAGGGAATGGACACAACTAAAGCTCAGACTCGGGGGGATGGGGAGGCATAGGCAATGTATATAGCCTGATCTTTTGTACCCCCTTAATGAGCTGAAAAACAAACAAACAAACAAAAAATATATTGTTTTCCCCACTTATGTCTTTAGGCTTTATAGAATTGATGTTTTTACATACAGCTTTTAATTATGAAAAATTTTAGTTTTGTCCATAAGGATAAAAATAGACTCAGTATTATTTATTAAATAGTTGCTACTTTCTCATCACTTTGCCAGGCTTTCTATTTTGTTCCCTTGATTATTTTGGACAAAAAGGGCCAATACTTACTTTTTCTTCCTTTCTATGGTCTCTAAATAACTTTAAGGAAAGTTCTCTCCTTCAAGTAGATTTTCTTTTGGAGAGCTTTGATTATTTTAATTCTTTGTACTTCCATTTCTGGACATTTGTCTCTATTCTATCTTATAAATCTTACTCAGAATCCATCAACTATTTAGCATTTTGGGATATTTCTCAAACGGCATACTTCTCTTCTCTCTTCACATTTATTTTTTCTTCAATATTTCTATTGTTTCCCTAAAACATAGGGAAAGTACTCTTGCCACAAAGTGAAGAAATTAAAAAAAAGTTTGCATGTGCTTAGATTTTGGTTTGTCTCTGTAAGTAGCAGAAGATGTTTATTTTTATTTAATATTTTAACAGTCAAGTACAGTACTTGTAATTTATTGTGATTTCAGGTATATTTAGAAATATTACATCATCTTATTTGTATCCTATATTTCCAAATTTTTCTTGTTTTGTCTTTTAATTATCTCCTACTTTTTTGATTGCTTGAGCTGTGTTTCAATTGACCTTCTCTTCTAAAGTTATAAGTTATCTGGTCTGTTTCTATTACTTTAGAGTAAACCTTTAAAAATTATATATGCTTACAAAATGTAAATTTAATCAATAATTATTACTTACTCTTAATAAATACAAGAATATTTGAATGCTGTCTCTTCATTCTTGCCTTTCTCTTTATTTAATATTGTTTTCCATTTTTAACTCTAGCTTATAAAAGCCACACAAGTCACACAGTTATTGTTTGTTTATTATTATCCACAATCTTGCATCCTTTTGTTCATTATGTTTTCTTCTGCAAAATTTTCAACCACTATCTCTTCTATTATTGCTTTTCTTATTTATTTCTTCTCTACTTCTGAACTTTAGATGGGTATATATTAGTTCCTTTCTCTTCATCCAGAATGTTTCTTAACCTGTTTTTGATATTTTCTATCTAGTATTCTCTCTGCTGCACCCTGTATAATTTATTCAGACATACCTTTCAGTAAATTAATGATCTTTGTATCTGTATCTTCTATTGAGTTTATATTTCAAATATTTTATTTTTCATTTATACACTGTTATTTGTTTTCTTCAGATCTTAGTCATATACAATAGTCATTCATTGTTTACATTTTCAATTTCATTTCTTATTTTTAAACACATTAAACAAAATTATTACATGTTTTACATAAGATTAACTGAATTCTATGTTTCCTTTGTTCTTATTGGTGTATTTTGTTCTTGCTGCTTTCTTTCTTTTGTATTTTGTGATATGTGTTTAAAATTACCTTGCCTTGGATTTTTATTTGCTGGAATCCTTTAAAATCAGGTTTTAAAATATATTCTTCTACTTAGATTTCATGATTTTTTCTGCCAAATGCATGAGTACAACAAACTCTGTACCACTTCAAGATAAAATCTAGGTTTAAGGTGTCCTGAATGTATCTCTATCTATCTATCCATCCATCTATCTAACATACACACACAAATACACACACACATACATATAGTAAATTCAGGTTGCAAACATCAAACATACAGGAGGACGGGTTTTGAGTTATAAACCATCAGAATAATTATTTTTCCCTTGTTTCCTAGCACAATGGCCAAATAATGTTATAATTCCTTTGCCAACCTCTTCAACAGGGCAGACTTATTTCTAATTCCCTCTGGGAGTTCAGTTTTTGTGAAGATTTCCTGTGTGACTCCTACTCTTGAATATTCCCTAAACTTTTCTTCTGTATCCTGTGCCCCATTTCACCATCAAAACAGAAGATTAATATCATCAAAGTTCAGCAGAGAAAGTCAGCCTTCAGGATGATAACTGTCTTCATTGCACTTCCACTTCTACGGGTTCCAACTTCCATATCAATATTTGCCTCTCAAGATCCTTTTCAGCTCTAAAATGGAGTTAAGGTGCTTATTAAAATATTTTAGACAATATATTTTATTTTTTAAACAATAAGTGCTCTTAGGCATATTTATCCCTATATTCTCCCTGAATATTTTAAGGAAGTAGAATCTGATTATTCAATTATGACACTTTCTTGTTAAAATTAGCAAATGCCCACTAACTCTAGGAAAACTCTGGTCTCATTTTGGGCTACATCCATAGTGATACTGCTTATATAATGAACCAAAATATTTTCTATTTTTATTTATAATTACCACCTTCCCATAACATTCAAAAATTGAAAAACTATCAGGTATATTCAAGGTTTCCCACTAGCTTTACAATGTTAATGTAAAGCCTTGTATTGAACCTATTATTCCAATGCGATAGATTGTAGAATGTAAGGATTGATGTGTAAGCAGCAATAGCTTAACTAATATTTGTAGATTTAGATAGAAAGTAGTAAAATAGGTCATGATGTGGAGTGCCTCTCCAGAAGGAAGGAAGACTGCAGGCTTGGAATCTATTGATAAACTTACAATTTCAAAAAACCCAATGTCCCAGAACTGTAATATAATCCTCATGGAGGAGGCAGAGTCAACACATATTTTGGCTATATCTTTAAAACTAAAGCTGAGAATTAGCTATAGGTGAAAGCAATTCCATGGGCATGTTGAAAAGAATAGCCTTTATAAGTGAAAATATGGATTAATAAAGATTAGTATTTCAATTAAAGACTATTAATCACACAGATTTACCAGTGCTTCTTCCTGGAATGCCACAAATAATAAGTAAAATATTTGTTAATGGTAGCAACCCATTAGGACAAAGGTAATGATAGAGGAGAAAACAGACATAAAATATTGGAAACTAAAAAAGAATTGGACAAGTAGCAATAGACAGGAGAGCTGAGAATTTGAAAACTAAAATTGCCAGTGAGAAAAGTAAAAAAGCATGTTGATTTATAGCATAACAACCACTGAGCCTCAGGAAGTGACAACGTTAGATAACTGGAAGTGTAAGTGAAAGTAGAATAAAAATCTTACTAGTTAAATATCTTCAAGTTAATACATTTTTCATTCAAACCATCTATGTGCTGACATATCCAGCAGTCCTTGAATGAAATCAGACTAATTTTTAACCTTAATATGTCAGGTTATCCTGCATAACCCACTGAGCCCACTGAGATGTACAAGGACATCCAGATGACAAGAAGCTTCAAATCTGTAGAACATATTTTCTTAATTAAATGCATGTCTTTTCTTCCAATTTTAGAGCAATTTGTTTTCTAACCATTATGTCATTCAAATTAAATTAAATCAATACTTCAGTATCGTAAAGAACTTTGGAATTAGAAGGACATATTTTAAGTTACAGTATGAAATTATTCCTCAATAAAATTGTAAAGTAGAAGAGGTTTTTTTAACGCTAGTGAAAATAGAAATATTAAGTGCTTACTACAGATTTGAGACAGTCTAATAATTGACACATTTTAAAGCCTTTTTAAATACAAATGGTTACTTTTAAATGCTTGATTTTCTGTTCATTTACAAGTGTAATGCAGAAAAATGATGTAAATCTGTAAGTTTCTGAAGTAGAAATTCATTGCTTTGTTTAATAAATGAAAAGGTAACTTAGCCCTTTTATTCAATAATATGCATTCCAAATCTTCTCCAAAATCAAAATAAAATCAATTTTCAAAATATATGTCCTAAAAACACCAAAACTTAGCAAAGATAATCATATGGACAATATTACAAATATGACAATTGTCATAAAGACATATTGTCATATTGTTTCATAAATTTACACAACTCTAAAGTAATGAGTACCATTCAAACTGTGTCCTCTGAATCCAGATGCAATATTCCTACTGTTAAAATTATTGTTCTTGACCAGCTCATCTTTCAGTAATACAAATGTATATTTCTGTTAGACCACTAGAATTTCCAGAGTCACTGAAATATAAAGAAAACAAGGCATAATATTTTTAAAATGTGTCTAAAGAACACAGAATATATATTTAATGTACTCGTTCCTATAACTGCCATTAATGCTCCCCCCCAGGATTGTTACCATATATCTATAATATATATCATTGTTACCCAGTATACTTTTTATTTGTGTAATCTCTCTTTTATCTATGTATCTATATCCCACAATTTGAGATGTTTGAGTCTGTTTTTTTTTAATAAACTTCCCTATGGCCAGCTTCTGGTTAATAGCAAAAATCAGTCTTGAAGCTCTAACAATGATGAACGATCACATAAAGAGTTGAAAAGTACATTTAATTAAAATCTGATTGCTAGGAACAAGGTGAGATATGGAAAATCACTATTAACACCTCTACATATCCTCTTAACTATCAGATAGTCTGAGCATTGAAAAGAATTAAAGCTGATAATTGCCAAGACAGCTTGAAGGGGACAATTGTCTAACTGTAGGCATCTTTAAAGTAATATGATAGATATTAAAATAAAATACATTAATAAAGAATATTAGATATGTAAATATGAAGTACATCTGATTCTATCTAATTATACAGAAGTGAAGAATTAACTATTCAATTTTTTACATAGAAGGAAAGTATTTTACTTTTGAAAAATTATTCCAAATTAGAAGCAACATATCTGGAAAATTAAAAAGGAGGTTTTCAAATGTTTATTAATTATAATATACATTATTGAAACATATGCAGTTATGTTGCGTAAGGGAATAGCACTGATGGTAGCATTTGTATTTTATTTTACTAGAAATTAAACAAACGATACACATCAGTGATTACCTTTTAGATCTTGTTAAATTGCTACTTTATTCCCAAATGTATTATTAGTAACCATTATAATCTAAATATCTTGGCTTCTGAAGAATATATAATGTGACATAATTGCTTAATTTTTATCCATGTTTATGCCATAGAGTCTATCATGATGGTATACATCCATATGACAGATAAAGTTACTCATTCAACACTTTATAAAGAATATTTTCTTATCCCTAATCTTCTAAATAGAAAATGGAATCTGTCAAACTTTAAGAAAAAATAAATACAAGGGCTTTTCAGCATTGAAACAATCCACACATCCTAAGTTTGAGTGAGAGTCATTCAGGAGACTGCTAGAGCCCTGCAACAAAAGAAAATCCCCTGAGTCACTAGCTTTTTCTCTGTAAACTAGTTGGTCAAGGGGATGAAAGGTTTAAGATGGCAATAAGAATTCCTCAGTGTTGTCATTTTCTCTTTTCACTGTAGAAAGGTATTTTCCTCATCAATGGATGTTTTAAGTAGTGGTCAGATTGAGAGCTTACCTATAAAACCCCATATAGCCTATGATATTCTTTACACATTGAACAGCAAAAGGAGGAGAAGATAAAAAATCAGACAAGTCATCTTAAAGGTTAAACATAACTTAATTTCAGATTATCTTTATTTATTCCAAACTTGCTAAGAATTTAATTATTTATAATTTTTAAAAACGCAATACTCAAAAACTAGCTTTAAAACTTTCTAGAACTCATTGGTAGGTGGGGTACTGTTTGTAGATTCACCAACATTAATCATTATACTAGTCTCTCAATGTGGAACTCAATGTGGGGATCCACACTGAACCTCTTACAAATGAGTATTTTTTAAAAGAATTTCAAAAACTATGTTTAAATAATTGATAAGCAGTCAATCCAGCCACAATCTGTCTTGCTCCTCCCCATACCTCAGTGGGAATAGAGATCAAGTAACCCCCTGGAAGATACAGGGTGACTCTCAAAGCTTGGGACATTCATATGTCCCACCTGCAGACCAGAACTTACCAGGGCACAAAAGAGTATCTCAGCAGCTGGCTCTTACACACATACATCAGCCAATGACAGGGGAACAACTCTATAGCTAACCATAGCACTTTCCAAGTCAAGCAAACAGGGATTAGCTGATTTGTCCTCACAAGTACCACCAGCCATCTCGGAGATTAAGCTGGAGGACTCAACTCATTTCACACTGATCGGAAGAGGTGAAGACAGCAGGTCAGATGTAACCCGAGAGGTTAATGAAAATTGCTAGAACATTCCATAGGCAAATCAGGACCAGCACTCCTCTCCTTGGCATGGTCAGGGATCTATTTTCAGGGCCCTAGAGAGAGGACCACAAGGCAACCCCAGCATCTCCAGGTCTCAACTGAGAGGCCAGATGAGAATGAATCAGTGAAAGAACTCAGGAAATCTGAAATATCAGAGCAAAAGGACACCCCCAAAAGAAAACAATAACTCATTACCAATGGATACAAACCAAAATTAAAAGATTGAAATGACTGATAAAGAATTTTTAATATGGATTATAAGGAAGTAAAACAAAATATAAGAGAAAATGGAAACCCAACACAAAGAAAACAGGAAAACAATGCAGGAAATGAATGAAAAATTCACTAAAGAAATTGAATTATTAAAAAAAATCAAAGAGAACATCTAGAAAAGAAAAATTCATTCATGGAAATACAAAACACAGTGGAAAGCCTTAAGAATAGGATAAATCAGGCAGAAGAAAGAATCTCAGGGATTGAAGACAACATCTGTGAATTAAACAAGTGAGTCAAAGACAAAGAACAGAGAAATAAGAGGAATGAACAAAGCCTACAAGAAATATGAGATTATGTAAAGAGGATTAACATAAGAATCATAGCCATACCTGAGGGTAAAGAAGAAAATACACAAGAGTTGAAAAACCTATTTGAGAGACTAATTGAGGTACACTTCCCTGGTCTTGCCAGAAATTTAGATATTCAAGTACAAGAAGCTCATGACTCTTGGGAGATTCATTGCAGAGAGGCAATCACCACAACACATAGTCATAAGACTGGCCAAATTTAACACGCAGGAGAAAGTCCTATGAGCTGAAAGGCAAAAACATCTGGTAACATTCAAAGGAAAATGCATCAGACTAATGACAGACTTCTCAACTGACACCTTAAAGGCAGAAGGAATTGGGACCCCATTCACAGTATTCTCAAACAGAATAATGGCAAGCCTAGAATTTTGTATCCTGTGAAATTAAGTCTTATATGAGGGACATTCTCAGACAAACAAACACTGAGGAAATTTGTCAAGACCAGATCTGCTCTTAAAGAAGTACTCACATCTGCATTGATCATCACAATAGATGCCCACTGATGTAAAATCATCACAAAGCTAAAGCTTCAACCCCATGAACCATAATGGCCAAAAAGGTCAAACAAAGCAATAAGGTTCTACTCAACAGAATGAACAGAAATCCACTCCACTTATCAATTCTTTCAGTAAACGGGAACAGCTTGAATTCCCCACTCAAAATATATAGGCTGACTGAATGGACAAAAAAATACAAGCCAAGTATATGCTGTCTCCAAGAAACACGTGTAACCCACAAGGACTCTTTTGCACTCTAGGTGAAGGGATGGAAAACAATATTCCGTGCAAATGGAAATCAAAAGAAAGCAAGTATAGCCATTGTCATGTCAGATAACATAGACTTCAAATCAATAATAGTAAAGACAGAAAATGATGGTCATTATACAACGGTAAAGGGACCAATTCAACAAGAAGGTATAACAATCCTAAATAGTTATGTACCTAACACAGGTGTACCCAGATTCATAAAACAAACCCTTCTAGAGCTAAAGAAAGTGATAAACAACAGCATCATAATAGCTGGGGACTTCAACACCCCACTGACAGAACTGGACAGATCCTCCATGCAGAAAATAAACAAAGAAACACAGGACTTAAATGGATCTCTAGAAGAAAATGGGCCTAATTTACATAACATTCGATTACTAAACATACATTTTCTCTCATCAGAACACGGAAAATTCTCTAAGATTGATCACATCTTAGTTCACAAAACATGTCTCAATAAATGTTAAAAAAGATAGAAATTTTTTTTTTTTTTTTTTTAATTTTTATTTTTTGTTTGTTTTTCAGCTCATCAAGGGGGTACAAAAGATCAGGCTGTATACATTGCCCATGCCTCCCCATCCCCCCGAGTCTGAGCTTTAGTTGTGTCCATTTCCTAGACAGTGCACATCACTCTCATCATGTAGGTGTGCACTCCTCCCCTCCCCCCACCCCATCCCCCCCAGTCAGAACTTCAAACGTGTCCATTCCCCAGGCAGTGCGCATCGCACTCATCCAGTAGGTATACACCCATCCCTTCCACCCAGCCCCGACCTCTGTCCAATACCCAATTGGTGTGAATCCCAAATGTGCTCTCAGGGAAACCAGTTTGCTGGTGAGTACATGTGGTGCTTGTTTTTCCATTCTTGGGATACTTCACTTAATAGAATGGGTTCCAGCTCACTCCAGGAGAACCAAAGAGATGCCATATCGCCATCATTTCTAATAGCTGAGTAATATTCCATGGTATACATATACCACATTTTGCTAATCCATTCATGAATCGATGGGCATTTGGGTTGTTTCCACATTTTTGCGATTGTGAATTGTGCTGCTATAAACATTCGGGTGCAGGTGTCTTTTTTATAGAATGACTTTTGTTCTTCTGGGTAGATGCCCAGTAATGGGATTGCTGGATCGAATGGTAGGTCTACTTGAATCTGTTTAAGGTATCTCCACATTGCTTTCCACAGGGGCTGCACTAGTTTACAGTCCCACCAGCAGTGTATGAGAGTACCTGTCTCTCCACACCCACGCCAACATGTATAGTTTTGGGACTTTTTGATAAAGGCCGTTCTCACTGGAGTTAAGTGATATCTCATTGTGGTTTTGATTTGCATTTCCCTGATGATTAGAGATGTTGAACACTTTTTCATATGTTTGTTAGCCATTTTTATATCTTCTTTTGAAAAATTTCTATTCATGTCCTTTGCCCACTTTTTGATAGGGTTGTTCGATTTTTTCTTACTGATTTTCCTGAGTTCTAAATAGATTCTTGTTATCAGTCCTTTATCTGATGTGTAGTATGCGAAAAGAAAACCCCAAGATTTCAACCAAGAGACTCCTGGAATTGATTAATGAATTCAGCAATGTCTCAGGATACAAAATCAATACACACAAATCAGAGGCATTCATATACGCCAATAACAGTCAAACGGAGAACCAAATTAAGGACTCAATACCCTTCAAAATAGCAACAAAGAAAATAAAATATCTAGGAATATATCTAACTAAGGAAGTAAAGGACCTCTATAGGGAGAACTATGAAACTCTGAGGAAGGAAATCGCAGAACATGTAAATAGGTGGAAAACCATACCATGCTCATGGATCGGTAGAATCAACATTGTTAAAATGTCTATACTGCCCAAAGTTATCTACAGATTCAATGCAATCCCTATTAAATTACCAACATCTTTTTTCACAGACATAGAAAAAATAATTTTACGCTTTGTATGGAATCAGAGAAGACCCCGTTTAGCAAAAGCAATATTAAACAACAAAAACAAAATGGGAGGTATTAATTTGCCAGACTTCAAACTTTACTACAAGGCTGTGGTTCTAAAAACAGCCTGGTACTGGCACAAGTGCCGAGACACAGACCAGTGGAACAGAACAGAAAATCCAAATATAAAACCATCCTCATATAGCCATCTAATCTTTGACAAAGCAGAAAAAAACATACTCTGGGGAAAAGATTCCTTATTTAATAAATGGTGCTGGGAAAACTGGATATCCACATGTAGAAGACTAAAACAGGACACACAGCTCTCACCCCTCACAAAAATCAAATCACGGTGGTTAACAGACTTAAACCTTAGGTCAGAAACTATTAGAATTCTAGAAGAAAACGTAGGTAAGACTCTTACAGACATTGGCCTAGGCAAAGAATTTATGAGGAAGACCCCTAAGGCAATCACAGCAGCAACAAAAATAAATAATTGGGACCTGATCAAATTAAAAAGCTTCTGCACAGCCAAAGAAACAGTCACAAGAGTAAAAAGATAGAAATTATACCATATATCTTCTCAGACCACAGTGGCAAAAAATTAGAAATCAATTCCAACAGAAATACTCAACTATACATAAAATCATGGAAATTAAACAACCTACTGTTGAATGATTATTGGCTCAATGAAGAAATTAAGATGGAAATAAAAAGATTCCTCAAACTAAATGACAAAGGGGACATAAGAGTGATGAAAATCTATATCATTCAGCAAAAGGAGTCCTAGGAGGAAAATTTGTAGCCTTAAATGCCTATATAAAAAATATATAAAGATTACAAATTAACAATCTAATGAATTATTTCAAGGGATTAAGAAAGGAATAACAAACCAATCCCAAATCCAGAAGAAGAAAAGGAATAACTAAGGTCAGAATAGAACTAAATGAAACAGATAACAACAGAATTATATGGAAAATTAATGAAACAAAACATCGATTCTTTAAAAGTAAACCAAATTGATAGACCTCTCACTAGGTTAACCAGAAACAGTAAAGAAAGGACCTTAATAAGCTCAAACAGATATGGAAAAAAAGACATTACAATGGATAACACAGAAATATTAATATAAAATATTATCTCTGAATACTATAAAAAATCTCTATGTACATAAATTTGAAAACATTGAGGAAATGGACAAATTCTTGGAAACAAAAAACCACCCTAGGCTCAATCAGGAAAAATAGAACTCCTGAACAGACAAATATTGAGTAAAAAAATTGAAGCAGCAATAAAAAAATCTTCCAACAAAAAAATCCCTGACCAGGTGGTTTCACAGTCAAATTTTACCAGACCTACAAAGAGGAATTGGTACCCATGCTTCAGAATTATTTTATACCATTGAGATGGAAGGAATCCTCCCCAACATGTCCTATGAAGCTGGCATCACCTCGATAGCAAAGTCAGGAAAGGACACAACAAAAAAAGAAAACTACAGACCAATATCCCTTACTAATATAGATGCAAAAATTCTCAATAAAATTCTAGCAAATGAAAATCAGCTTTACATGAAAAAAAAAAAAAAATCTACCATCACCAAGTGGGCTTCATCCCTGGGATGCTAGGATAGTTCAACATACATAAATCCATAAATGTGATTAACCACGTAAACAGAAGCAAAAGCAAAGACCATATGATCATCTCAACAGATGTGGAAAAAGCATTTGACAATATTCACTATCATTTTAGTATAAAAACTTGTAAGAAAATAGGCATAGATGGAAAATACCTCAAACATAAAAGCCATATATGACAAACCCACAGCCAACATTATACTTAGCAGGAAAAATTTGAAAGCATTCTCGCTTAAAGCTAGAATTACAAGGTTGCCCACTGTCACCACTGTTTCAATATAGTGCTGAAAGTCCTAGCCAGAGCAATCAGGCAAGAGAAGGAAATCAAGGGTATCCAATTTGGGAAAGAAGAGGTCAAACTCTCACTCTTTGCAGACAATATGATCTTATACTTAGAAAACCCCAAATATTCTGCCAAGAGACTCCTGGAATTGATAAATAAATTCAGCAAGGTCTCAGGTTAGAAAATCAATGTACACAAATCAATAGCATTTCTATACACTAATAAGAGTCAAGCTGATATTCATATCAACGACTCAATACCTTTCACAATATCAAGAAAGGAAATAAAATACCTAGGAATATATTTAATCAAGGAGGTAAAAGACCTCTGTAAGGACAACTGCAAATCACCAAGGAAGGAAATCACAGAGGAGGTAAATTGATGGAAAAATATATCATGTTCATGGATCGTCAGAATCAGCATTGTTATTAATAAAATGTCTATACTACCCAAAGTGATTTACAGATTCAATGCAATCCCCATTAAAATACCAATATCATTTTTCACAGATCTAGTAAAAATAATTCTATGCTTCAAATGGAACCAGAAAAGGATATAAATAGCTAAAGCAACTTTAAGCAAAAAGAACAATCTGGGAGGCATCACTTTATCAGACTTTAAGCTATACTACAAGGCTATAAGTAACCAAAAAAGCATGGCACAAAAACAGAAACATAGACCAAACATCAGAACAGAGAACCCAGATATAAAATCCTCCTCATATTTCCATCTGATCTTTGACAACCAAACAACATACACTGGGGAAAAGAATCCCTATTCAATAAGATGTGCTGGGAAAATTGGATAGCCACACGGAGAAGACTGAAACAGGTTTCACACCTCTTACCACTCACAAACATTAATTCAAAATGGATAAAAGATTTAAAAAGGCATGAAACTATAAGAATTCTAGAAGAAAATTTTGGAAAAACTCTTCTAAATATCATCCTAGGCAAAGAATTTATGAGCAAGTCCCCAAAGGCAATCACAGGAACAACAAAAATAAATGAATTGGACTTGATTAAATTAAAAGGCTTCTGCACAGCCAAGGAAACAAACAATAGAGTATAGATAACCTACAGAATGGGAGAAAATATTTGCATGCTATATATCTGTTAAAGGGAAAATAACCAGAATCTACAAAGAACTCAAGCAAATCAGCAAGAAAAAAAATCAACCACCATCATAAAAATGGGGGCAAAAGACATGAACAGAAGCTTTCCAAAAGAAGATTGACAAATGGCCAATAAACATAAAAAGATGCTCAACATGTCTAATCATCAAGGAAATGCAACACAAAACCACAATAAGATATCACCTAACCCCAGTGAGAATGGCTTTTATCAAAAAGTCCCAAAACAATAGATGCTGGTGTGGATGCAGAGGGAAAGGAACACTCATACATTGTTGATGGGACTGCAAACTAATACAACCTCTATGGAAAGTAGTATGGTGGTAACTCAAAGTACTAAAAGTAGCCATCCAATCTATCCAGCAATCCCACTATTTGGTATTTACCCAATGGAAAAAAAAGCCATTTTATCAAAAAGACACTTGCACTCAAGTGTTTATAGCAGCACAATTCACAATTGCAAAGGTGTGAAATCAACCCAAGTGCCTATCAATTCATGAATGGATTAACAAATGTGATATATGTATACCATGTAGTACTACTCAGCCATAAAAAATGGGGAACTAATACCTTTTTTAACAAAAGGTATGTGAGTAGAGTAGAATGGTGATTAGTAAATGCTAGGGTGGTTCAGAGGGGGAGGGGTGGCTGGGAAGATATTTTTCAAAGGATACAAAATTGTATTTAGATGGAAGTTCAATAGATCTATTGCGCAACATGGTGACTATGGTTAATAATATATTGTACTCTTGAAAAGTGCTAAAAGAGTGGATGTAAAATTTGTCTCATCAGGAAAATAACTATATGAGGTAATGCATGTATTAATTAGCTATATTTAGTCACTCTGTGAAGTGTATATACTTCAAAACCTTCTCTTTTACACAGTAAATATATATACTTTTATTTGTCATTGTAATAAATATTATATATATTACATATATTCATTCATATATGTGAATATATTTGCTGTCATAAAAACATTGGCTTTATACACTTCTAAGATTTTACATACATCAAATTAGATGATGCATGTAAAAGTGCTATGCAAAGAGTAAAGGACAATGTAATATGATTATTCTTATTAGTAAAACTATAGGTTTAAAAATGAGACAAGTGAAAACATGATCTGTTCTTGTAATAATGGGAAAACAAGGTCTTTTACACACCACAGTGGATTCCTTAGTACTATGTATATAATGCCATGTGCATCAGACCTTTCTAAATATATGCCTCAGAAAAATTTAGAGCACGTGCTTGCAATGGCTATTTTTAAAATAACTTTTTGTTGAAAAAACTTTGTTTTATCGTAAAAGATGTTTTTCTTTCCCAAATGCTAACTGGAGAAAATTCTGTTATCTATTATAACAAAACAACTTTTCTATTATTATTGCTGTGGTATTGAAAAACTAAAACCCAAGGAAGTTAAAAGATTTACCAAAAATCCCCCAAGTTTAAATGATGAAGTGCGTAATTGAACCTAGAAGTCCTAATGAAAATTAGATTTTATGGGGAAAATGGAGAAGTGAAATGACTTTTCTGGGGTAACACAGAGTAAGTGAACAAATCAAAATTAACTCTCCTTGCATGTTGGCACATTTCTACTATAACATTCTGATTCCTAATCAGTATACTAAACTGAAATCTTCTGTGGTTATCTTGAGATGTTTGCAACTCACAATTTTGTAGTTTGACACAGAATTTGGGGGTTGGTTCAACTAAAACTCAGAAATTAGGAAAGAAAATTCAAGTTGCCAAATTTATTTAATGAAGCTAAGTAAAACTTTACTATGAAAATCAGAAAGGGTATCATGAAAACTAAAAATTGAAAGGCAATCAATATAGAAGCAAATATCCTAAACACGAATTCTTGTAAATTATATCAACATATGTACACAAATCATAAGCAGTTTGCATTTAGTCCTGTGATATAATAATGGTTTAAAATGTCAAATTTGTTCACAATAAAATCACATAAATGAAAGAACATATAATTAATATTAAGTTCTGCTAAAAATTTCTAGCAAACTAAAAATAGAAGGGAAGTTTCTTAATGAGTTAAAAAATATCAATTGGAAAAGAAAAGCAAAATATTATATTCAAAGGTGAAAGCTTAAAAGCTTTCCCTGCCAAATCAAAATGAGAAACAGAATCTCATTATCATTCAGTTCAATGTTGTTTTTGATCATCCTAGGCAAGGTAATAAGCCAGTAAGATATTTTAAGAATTGGAAACAAAAGAAAGAAAAATCTCATTACTCACAGATGATAAGATTTCAAAAACGTTGCTTAACATATATCATATTGAAATTGCATTTCAATATATCAATATAATGAGTAACACAAATATATGTTACCAAAAAACTATTAAAAATGGCAAGAAACTCGTAAGTTTTCTCTAAATTAACCTAAGAAAATAAGCACAAGATCTGTATGAGGAAAAGTTATGAAATTATATTAAAATTGTTTAAATCACAATTTTTTCACACAGATACTGTGTCATGTCATTTGGAAAAGTAACTCAGAATCTTATAAGTTATCTTTATTTGATGTTATTGGGATTGTAAATGTTTTAAAATCTATTCTTTATTTTGAAAACTCATATGAGCATCTTTCCCTTGACAGTTTGTGTTTTATACTGAGAGAAGTGAAACCCGTTCTTGTAACTATTTCTTTACACAGCACATGGAAACAATGCATCCTCGGTGACCACAATTTGATTAGACTCCTAATTTTCACTGTTTTATTCCACAGCTAATCAAAGTCAGAAGTCATATTGTTGTTGAGCTACAATTTTCTCTGAATAAAGCTATGTAGGGATTGTATTTTAAATACATTTATCAGTTCCATTCGCTGTGTTCATCTATATTAACCCCAACATACTTTTGAATGTGCAGTATAAGTAGAAAAAAATTGTTTTAGAAGCCCTAATATAGTGAAGACATATATCAATACAATGTCCTTTTGTAGAATGATAAAGTGTCACAAAGATATCACTTACAGTCATCCCTTGGAATCTGTGCGGGATTGGTTCCAGGAATTCCCCTGATACACCCCCAACCACCCATACCCATCCATACCACCCTCCCTCCCACGGATACCCAAATCCGTACATACTCAAGTCTCACAATGGGTGCTGCGGAACTTGTGGAACCTACATATAAGAAAAGTTGACCCTCGATGTACCAGGGTTTCACATACCAGGAATGCTGTATTTCCCATCCTCATTTGGTTGTGGACACATGGGGAACCCACCAACTGGGAATGCTGACTGTCTTTATTGAAAAAAAACAATCAGCGTGTAAGTGGACCCACACAGTTCAAACTCATGTTGTTCAAGGATCAAATAAACTTATACTTTTTTCTATAAAATCAATGGACTTTAAATCAATTTCTAATAAGAGTTTCTATGCAATTTAATAGGATGTTTGCATATGTGACCTATCCTAATATTTATATAAAAAGGCACAGGGCAAAGAATAAGCAACACAATCCTGAGGAAGGAGAGTAATATGCAGGAGTTGCCCTATCCTATACCAAGATGCATCATGAAGCTAATTAACTCAATATTTGACTGGCTCTGGGTTGACAATCTGTCCAGAGGAATGGGATAATGATTCCAAAAGCAAATGCATGTACATGAAATAGTGCTACATAAAAGAACTGGTAATGCAGATGGATAAATGAATGATGACTTCTGCACGTTATCCTGGAATAACTGGTACTCCACATTAAAAGGCAAAAGGGAGAGTTGGAAAGATTGTATGCGGAGTGAATACTAAATAATTTTGTCATAGGCAACTGGTAGCATATGTTTTTAAGCAGGGGAGTGGCATGATTTGATTTTTAGTTTAAAAAGAATTACTTTCCATCCTTACAGGTTGCTATTAAAGAAATTTTTTTGATCATTGGTCTCTATTTTCTGGTGAAAGAAAAATATGATCGTAGATGTTGTGCTTGCTTTCAAAAAGATTGTTGATTGCTTTCAGAAAAAAATTTATTCAACTACTTGAATAGATCTCCCAGAGCTTTCCTAGCAATCATATATTTTCTTAAAATCTGCCTCTATAGCTTGTATTTATTATATATTTACTTTGGCTACACTAAGGAGTCTCTGCAAATCTTAAACTGTGTAGTTTAGCTTTTAATTGCAGTATTGTTTTTTAAACATTTTTTGTATATATGATCAATACTTGCTCTAAAATAAAATATTGTGTTCTATATAAATTATTGACTTACAGTCAATGTACTAATCAATCTGTGAAAATCTTTGAAAAAAAACAAATATTTCAGAATTTATTTTGGAATGTGCTTAGTTCATACAAAACTATTTTCATACAGCATAAAATTTTAAATTGCCAGGAAAAAAAATCGGCATTTCAAGAAGCATGTATAAAGCATCTAACAAAAGCTATCACATAGTAAACAGGTAAATGTTAATTTGCTTACTTTTTCCTGCTTTAGAAATTTTTCAAAAGAAGATATAAAAATGGCTAACAAACATATGAAAAAGTGTTCAACATCTCTAATCATCAGGGAAATGCAAATCAAAACCACAATGAGATATCACTTAACTCCAGTGAGAACGGCCTTTATCAAAAAGTCCCAAAACTATACATGTTGGCGTGGGTGTGGAGAGACAGGTACTCTCATACACTGCTGGTGGGACTGTAAACTAGTGCAGCCCCTGTGGAAAGCAATGTGGAGATACCTTAAACAGATTCAAGTAGACCTACCATTCGATCCAGCAATCCCATTACTGGGCATCTACCCAGAAGAACAAAAGTCATTCTATAAAAAAGACACCTGCACCCGAATGTTTATAGCAGCACAATTCACAATCGCAAAGATGTGGAAACAACCCAAATGCCCATCGATTCATGAATGGATTAGCAAAATGTGGTATATGTATACCATGGAATATTACTCAGCTATTAGAAATGATGGCGATATGGCATCTCTTTGGTTCTCCTGGAGTGAGCTGGAACCCATTCTATTAAGTGAAGTATCCCAAGAATGGAAAAACAAGCACCACATGTACTCACCAGCAAACTGGTTTCCCTGAGTGCACATTTGGGATTCACACCAATTGGGTATTGGACAGAGGTCGGGGCTGGGTGGAAGGGATGGGTGTATACCTACTGGATGAGTGCGATGCGCACTGCCTGGGGAATGGACACGTTTGAAGTTCTCTCTGGGGGGGATGGGGTGGGGGGAGGAGAGGAGTGCACACCTACATGATGAGAGTGATGTGCACTGTCTAGGAAATGGACACAACTAAAGCTCAGACTCGGGGGGATGGGGAGGCATGGGCAATGTATATAGCCTGATCTTTTGTACCCCCTTAATGAGCTGAAAAACAAACAAAAAATAAAAATAAAAATTAAAAAAAAAAAATAAAAAAAAATAATTGGAATGAACTAAATGGAATATGTAAAGTACGATTTTAAAATGAATTAGATACAATTTGTAGAACATGGAAGTATAAAGTATTAAACATAAAGACTATTTTGTAATGATAAAATACAAACTCTTCTTTCTAGAAATAACACAAATTAAGAGAACCATATCATAGAAAATATCTGTAGCTGATACTTGGCTGCTGATCTACTTACTGATAGAATCAAGAATTAAGAGGTGATATAGTTTTCTATATTAATTATATTTAAATGTTATCTATAAAGTTTTTTCTCAAATTAATACTTCATTTAACAGAAAAAGTTACACATATACATGAAAAACCCGCATACATATATGTTACAAAAGTCCACTTTTACTTTATAGATATTACTTTCAAGAAACATGGAATAAAAGGCCGTTTTACATTTTAGTTGCAGAACATTTCTTAACATTTAAGTAGTGATAAATCTCTAAGCAGCAGTACATAATCACTCTTTCTTTGGATGATTATTCATGTATTAGACTGATATTGAAAATAACCTACTAGATATAGGGCTAAATCATATATATCTTTACTTAAACTATACAGTCATTATAGAGTCATTATCAAATGATCAGTCTTGTAGAAAATCCTGATATTCAATTATTCTCTCATAATGTTCCAACTTTCACATTTAATCTTATATAGAAATCATTAACTATAAAAACTCTGTTCTTTAATATCTATTTAGAATTTTATGATCCTCTAACCAATAAACCAAAAAATGGTTTTAGCTAAGATTTCTTTACTCTTTTTCTAACAATATACTTGTTTTATTAAAAGAAAAATGTGGTGTTGGAGTGAATGTTCATAACTTATCAAAGAACTAAATATCATACCCATTTGTTTTATTTTGTTTGTTCTATATACACATGTGTATATATATATATATATATGTGTGTGTATATTTACACACATATGCCTCAGAATCCCTAGTATTCACTTTTTCTAAAATATATTTTCCTATTATACTTCTATTTTATTTAAAATCGTTCTTTGTTGCAGTAGAAACGTACACTCATAATAAGTTCATACAATTTAGATAAATATTCTTCTATGTGGGAAGATGAAACTAAAAGGCAGAATTTATTATTTAATTCTAGATGAAAAAATGTCTAGAATTATTATTTTACTTTAGCCCATCATTACTGGAAATAGGCTTTGTACTTATCTTTTTTTCACAAAACTGTTTTGTGCATTCTAAAACCATGATTCTCATCTGATTAAGCTGTTTGATAAGGGAAGTATAAAATAAAATCTGTATACATATATTTGAATACAAAACACCATATACATGATAGAATACACTATGACAAATAGTTTCTTGACTTTTTTTAACCCTAACCTAACTGAATATAATTTTCCAAGTGCATTTAAACAAAAGCAATTATATTTTCCATAAGAGATAGTAAGTGCTTTCACTTGTTTAACAAAATCAGATATTGTACTAGGTACTTGGGATAGAATGATGAACCAAACATGCTCTCAAGTCACTTGCAATTGAGTGCATGTGTGGGTTTCTGTACAGATCACCGGTTACATGATGACAAAACCACTTTAATTTTTAAACATGTAGTCTGTAAAAATACATATCTTAGTAAAATTAAGGAGCTCTTTAGTTAGCTATTGTCAATTGTGTAATATATTTCTTTCTAAAGGGTTTAAAATATATATTTCACCAATATTGGGTATATTCATATTGTAATGTTAGTCTTTGAAAATATTTTACGTTCTTTCACAATTTGAACTTTAAATCAACTGATATGTCTCCATTCTCAATTCATTCAAATAAAATGCCCAAAACCTTTTAAAACTATTTAATATTGTGTCAAATTTTATTTCACTATGTTTTCAGCATCACCATTGAAACTCTATAAGAAAACAATATCAGTCTATATCATGTAGCAACTGAAAAAAAATGTCAAAATTGAAAGAACGTTGTTATTTTTTCGATCTTTGAAACATCCTTCACTAAAGAATTTCTTGATTAAAAACACACAAACACAGGCTTTTTTATGTCTACAAAGTACAAATGTTTTCTGGCAGTATTTTGAACATTCTTATTTCTAGTTAAAAGAAAAAATCTTTTAGGCTTAGATGATTATTTTTCAGAAATTTTTACAAGTTTGAACATTTAGCATAATTATTATTTCTAAAGCTTCATTGAAAATTTCAAGTGAAGTTATTCCACATAGACTATGAAGTCTCTTGAAGTTTTAAAGTACGGATATAAAAAAACAGTGTTATTCTATGATGGACAGCAAACTACAACTCACATGGTTTCATAAATAATATCTTCTATTAATTATAAAAGAATAAGTAACTTGGAAGTTTTAAAAGAGAGAGATCCTGTGTGTGTATATGTATGTGGGTCACAAAAGGAGCAGCAGAAGGAAGAAAGTGAAAGAAAGGAGATATTCAAATCCATTGTTTCAGGAATATCATTAACCAACAACAATCAATCAAGTATTTATCAAGCAAAAATAACTTTTAATAACAATATAAGGCAATTAACAACTTGTTCAAAAAATAAACTAACTGGGTTTCATTAATCCCATATTCATAAATTTTTAAAATTAAATTGACAGTATTTTGGTCATGTCTCAAAATTTTATTTGAAAAATTATGGCTAATTAAAATATCATTGAGAAGGTGAGAGAGAGAGGTTTGCTAAGAAGCTCAGATAATACAGAGTGTGGATACAAAAGGATAACAATTTCTATGCTTCTCAGTAATCTTTATCATCCCTTTACCAGCTTCCTCAATCAAATTAACAGTAATAAAGAAAGGAATCATAATTTTGTACCAGCATCCTATATAAATAGCAATAGGATATCTTTAGAAAATGTTCCTAGTTCTGTTGACCTGTAACATAAAATCTAAGTATAAGCAGTGTTGAAGATTAATCATCTAGACATCCTTGCCTTCCAATGAAATTTTATCACGAAGCCCTCAAATGCAAAGAAATCATAACACAACCACTGTGACTATGCCAAAGAAAGTAAGTGCCCATACTTCAAATAGGCAGAAAAGAGTCACATATGAGACATTTCAGAAAACACTATTCTAATGTTAATAATGTGAAAGCCTAGTAGTATGTATACCAACCTAAACTGTATTTTCCTTCTGACTCCACAGATTTCAACTGTGTTCGTTATTATGGAGATTCCTATCTAGAATTTCAGAACGTGTTTATAAATCCACAAAATAACATCTCCCTAGAATTTCAGACCTTCAGCTCCTCTGGTCTCCTGCTCTATGTCCAACAAGACTCAAATTTAGTAGATGGATTTTTTATTCAATTATTTATTGAAAATGGTACTTTAAAGGTAAGTCATTCAGTTCATTTAATTTAAAGAAAATTTTAGAAAGTTCTTCCAATTCTCTGCAATAGTGGTTATTGTCAAAATGAAATTTAAACTTAATTTTCTTTTATACTCACAACCAGGGTGCTTCTTGCTCTACATTTGTACTTTTTTCTTGTTCAATATTTATATATCAAACAGTATGTGATTTCAATTAACACTCTCTTTTTCTCTATATATTTTAAACTTTTCTTCCACTTTTATGTTGACCAGTTTCCCAGTTTCCCAATGATAATACTTGTTACCATTTTTTATAACCTTAAAGACAGGTGTGGTTTGGGTACTGCTGGGAAACACTAAGATTTTGTCAGAGGGTCCTGAAGGGAAAATATATTTTCATAATAATATTGAGATAATAATACTAAATGTAGTTCTCCACTCCTGCAGGCCTGGCACTCATTGTATTTTGTCTACCATTTCTTTTATGATGTGATTTAAGTAAACACACTGAATTTCCATGAAAGGATGAGATATACCTTACATAATAGTTTAAATAAGCCAAGTTCTACTAGTTTGGTTTTCTTTAAATGTTCATCTTTCTTAAGCAATATACAGCATTTAGCACAATTTATGATATCATAAATAAATGTCTACAAGACATAGCACAGCAGTAGAAACAGGAATATTTTTATTCATTCATGTATTTGTTTATTCATTCATTAAACAAATATCTATCACCAGTCATTATGGTAGGTCCTGAGGATTCAATGATAAACAAAACACACTTTGCCTCATGTTGCTTCCAATCATTTACAAACAAAAATAAGAACAGGGGCCGGGCGCGGTGGCTCACGCCTGTAATCCTAGCACTCTGGGAGGCCGAGGCGGGTGGATGGCTCGAGGTCAGGAGTTCGAGACCAGCCTGAGCAAGAGCGAGACCCCGTCTCTACTAAAAATAGAAAGACATTATATGAACAACTAAAAATCTATATAGAAAAAATTAGCCGGGCATAGTGGCGCATGCCTGTAGTCCCAGCTACTCGGGAGGCTGAGGCAGTAGGATCGCTTAAGCCGAGGAGTCTGAGGTTGCTGTGAGCTAAGCTGATGCCACGGCACTCACCCTAGCCTGGGCAACAAAGTGAGACTCTGTCTCAACAACAAAGAAAAAAAACACAAAAAACAAAAATAAGAACAGGTGAAACCAGGGAAAGAAAATAAAATTATGTAATAAATAAAATACTGTAATGAATCATCAAACCTCAGTCTGACCCTTTAGGAAAAAGTGTGCTGATCCCTGCTTTACAGAATTTTTCTCAACTAAGATCAGAAATCTCCATTAGTTTTATAAGAAGCAGCAAAATTAAGAGACCAAATGTAAGAAATTATAAGGCACATATGGTATTGAGCACTGGTCACAGTGCAGCACAACTTTTTTTTTTTTTTTTTTTTTGCACCTGCTAACCCAACAGCCATAGTGTCTAACTCGGCTAGTTCCTCTTACCACTATGGGCATCTCCAATCAGAGGCATTCTGAGGAATTACCAGAGACTTGTAGGAGTTCTGGGTGAAAACATTTGTGAAATAATGGATTATTAAGACTAATGGGCCGGGCGCGGTGGCTCACGCCTGTAATCCTAGCACTCTGGGAGGCCGAGGCGGGTGGATTGCTCAAGGTCAGGAGTTCGAGACCAGCCTGAGCGAGACCCCGTCTCTACTAAAAATGGAAAGACATTATATGGACAACTAAAAATCTACATAGAAAAAATTAGCCGGGCATAGTGGCGCATGCCTGTAGTCCCAGCTACTCGGGAGGCTGAGGCAGTAGGATCGCTTAAGCCCAGGAGTCTGAGGTTGCTGTGAGCTAAGCTGACGCCACGGCACTCACTCTAGCCTGGGCAACAAAGTGAGACTCTGTCTCAACGAAAAAAAAAAAAAAAAAAAAAAAAAAAGACTAATGATGAGCCACTTTTTTCACTTTCAAATGGGAAAAAATAAATTCACAGTAGTAAACCAAGATATATAGGAATTATAAAATTAATGGATGAAAAGAAGTATAAAATTTCTTTCTTTTTGTATTTATGACAAAGAAAGGATATATGTTGATATATCTGTAATAAATAATTACTATCATTTATTGAGTTGCAATTATTCTTCAGTCTCCATCTTAAAAAAATTTATTAAGAGCATGAACTCTGGAGATAGATTATCAGAGTTCAAATCCCAGCTCTGCCACTTAGGAGCTTTGAGACCTTGCATGAACTTTGTGCTGAAGTTTACTCACTTACAAAATAAGGCTACAAAAATTGTTGTGAGGTTTAGATTAGTAAATGAATAGAAATTGAGAAATAAATGAGTAAATAAGTAAATGCATATAAAACACAAAATTGAATATACCTGGGACATAATAATCATATATGAGGGTTAGTTGTTTTCTCTCTGCATCTTACAAAGACCCTACAGACAAATGCAGGCTCTCATAAGAGTTTGACTATATTACATGTGTTCTTTTAAATCTTTTAAGGATGGTAAGTCAAGAATTTTTACTTTGCTATATGATTCCAAAAATCTATGTTCTTGTCACTACACATCACTGCTTCTTTGATGATTTAGGGGAAATCTCAGTATTATTCTATCATCATAATTTTCAGATTTTCCTTGTTTTGCTATGATTTGTGAGACCATGCTCCAATTTCCCCATCTATTTTAAAAGTATAATCGTATGTGGAATGCATTTACATTATAATTTTTACAATGACATATTTATGGTTGAACTTTTAGAGTGATCATAATTTAAGACCTATTCAAATTCTAGAAATGCAGAATTGTTTGTAAAAAGTTTTTTAGGAAATTTAAAGTTTTAGGAAAGTTTAATATATCAAATTTAATTTTTGAAAAAAATATTTTAATGACCCTTTCTTAGACTGAGGAGATAAGTAGATATGTCCATTATCTAGATTCAAATACCACTCACCCTACTTATTAGCTGTGTCACAAATCACTGAGCCTACCTGGATGAAGGTAAATCACTTCATCTGTTTCCACCTCTGAATAATGAAGGTAAGAATAGGATGATACCTACTTCATAGATTTTTGTTTGCTGTTTGTTTTGCTTTATGAGGAAGCAGTCAGTTGACACTTGCAAAGTGATTTTAAAAATCCATAACATGAAGTAATCACTTTATAGACAGTAGCTATTGTATTATTCATATCATATAGGAGCTATTTATAATAAAAGAAAAAATAAAATTAATAAAATTATCTATAAAACATTTTATGTATGTTTAACTTTGACATCCCTAAAAATAACAGAGAATTAATAAGACTTAGTAATGCCCACCAAATAATTTTCTAGTATATTTGAAAAAATTAAAAAGATCACTCCCCCCACACTGTTAGTACATTATCATTTTAGTTTAAATAACTATCTTAACTAGCAATGTAGATTTTAGAGTATTAAACATAAGAAGCAGCTAAATTATCATCCACATTGTGAAATATATTAAATGTACTCTTTGGTAAACGTGGTTGTATCCTGGACACAATAAGAATTTAATAAATAATCACTGACTTTTACTTAGTGGCACATGGTTTGAGAGGACTATATAGACAAATACTATGAAACTGACTTCCCTGAGAAGTTCATGTCAGTTCACTTGTTTTTGAAAATCTCAATGATATTTTACATACTTCTTAAAGTCAGCTTGCAGCTGATAATTTTATAAAGGAAAAGCATCTTTTGTAGTGTCCAAATATCAAAAAAAGTTAAGATATATAGCATTATATTTATCTTTGGACTACATGTGGGAAGATTTAGATACATTAAATTGAGTATAGCTGGAGGCAAAAGTTATGAAACAGCATGCGACTGTCTTTTTAACGCATATGTGGATTATAGATCTCTAGTAGATATCAAAAAACTTTAAAGCCCCTCTCTGGGAAGGAATGGCCATGATATAATCAATATGCATACAGGCATATGCTTGCTAAGATTAATAGCCATGGTAGCCCACCCATGGAATTCCTGAGAGGTACCTGGTCAGTCCACCTGGTATAGACATTATTTCCCCTCTCTAGACCATGACTTAGTTGGGCCCATTAGCAGTCATCCTACAAATGGCCCTAGATGCCCTCAAGCCTCAGAAAGCTTGGAATGGTTAACTTTCACAATCTTTAAGTTTCCCTTCCTGTGACATTAACATTGCCCTCAAGATTGTATTATATTAAATATTAACTAATCTTTGCCTTGCTCAACTGCTAATATGTAAGGAAATTTGCCAATAATACCTGCTTTCTGCTAGCAGAAGAATCTGCCTTTTTCAACCACATTCCCCAGAATACTGGAAAAGAATCTAGAAGTGTATGCATGTGTGTGTATATACATATATGTGTGTGTTTGTGTATGTATATAACACTCATATGTTATATATGTTTTAATTCTAGCACTTACTAGTTGTATACCTTTAGCTGTCACTTCTCTTTAAGTTTCAAACTGTATGTCTCTTTAAAGCAATATAAAAAGTATTAGTAAATTATAAAGTCCAGTGAAAATATGATCTATTAATTTCATACAGAAAAATGTTTGAGGAAAAACTTTTTTTCCCCCATAGTACCACTTTTCCTGTGCTGGCAAAGCAAAATTGAGAAGCATTAACACTACTATCAGAGTGGATGATGGGCAAAAGTATACACTGCTTATCAGGTAAGATATACTTATTTTTTTCTGCTTAATCTGATGAATAGCAAAGACTGTTCCTCTGGATATTGTCCTTGTCATTTTAAAATCAAGGTTATCCTGATTAGTATTCATGTGTGTGTGTATATGAATTGATTTCTATCAAGCTTTTCTATGTATCCTAAAACTTGTACTGAGGAGAGAATATTATAGGGATTTTATTTTCAACAATTTATATAAGCAGATTGACAAAGAAACCATGAAAGCCTATTATTTTCCACTTATAGGAGTTGTGAAAATCAAATAAACTAGTATTTTCTTTTGATAAAAAAGTAAAATATATTAACTGTAGAAAATTTGGAACATCCAGAAAACTATAAAGAAGAAAATGAAAATGACCCATTTTAATAGATAAAATATTCCACATAGAATAATTAATATATATTGTTAATATTTACAAAAGCTATAGTTGAAAGTGATCCTATCCCCAAATGCTCATCAATATTAGGTATAAATCATTTTGACAGTCTGATAAGTAAAACCGATATTTTCCTTTTTTGATATAGATTTAATGCTTTTTCATCATGTGTTTTGCTTTACTCTATCTTTTTAATTTCTTTAAGTGATGCTTTAAAACACATACCACAGCCATAATCTAGTATGTAGACTAAAATAAATTATTTGGTTATGACAATAGATTATTTAATAAAAATAATTATCTATTAAAAGTCAATAAAAAGGAAAGCAAAGAGGCCTAAACGGAGATTGGGAAATAAGTTAAGAGGTTTTTAAAATATTCTATTTTCATTATGCCAGAACTACCCAAACTCTATTGTCTAGAATACAGAATTTTACAAATAATTGACCAAAAAGAAACAATGTATTATCAAATAAATTAGGGAACAGCTATATCATATCTACCTCCCCTGAATATACAAAATGCACATGAGCATTTTGAGGCCTCTGAGATGCTATTTAATAAAGTCCCACTTTCTTTGCTTAACTCAAGACATGGACATGGAACATTTTAACATCTTTCTTGGCCATTTCAACCTCTTACGTAACTAATATTGAGGGCAATGCACTTTGGGAAACGCCATCCTAGCCAAGGTAATAATTTCCCTGGACAGGGACCTTCACCATCAGGAGGGAAGCAAGTTCATGAGCATTGGGTGGAAATGAGAACCAAATCATGAAAGGCATACGTGGGCTCCTCGATAAAATAAAAAGACAGATTAACATGATGGAGACACAGAGGGTACACCAGGAGAAGCTGTTCTGGCCTCAAACAGGTTAGAAAAAAGTTAAAAAATAAATGGGAAAAAACCAATAATCATAATTATAGTGTATTAAACACTAATTATGTGTCAAGTACTAATTTTATTACACATATGAATTTGTTTCTAAGAACAATTCTAATTATTATCTACATTTTTCAGAAGCAAAACTGAGAGTTAGATATTAAATATAGAAAATGGCATAGCTAGAAAGTGGCCCAATTCCAGGGCTGCTCTCACTCTACAACCTATGAATAAGTTTTAAGTCATGGGTCTTATGAACCATGCTATAGAAACATAATATAATTTGATTTATTTTCTTTTACCCTAAAAGAACTGATGTATGTTCAAGATAAGATAAACATAAGAATTATAAGTGACCTGTTCAGTAAAAATATTAGCAGCAGCAAGAACAATATTAATTATCATACATTAAACAACTACCGTGTACCAGATACTTTACAAATACATGACTATATCTAATCATCATAAAACTCATAATGCCTCTTTTACTAGTTTGCCAGGCTGCCATAATAAAGTATTACAGACAGGGTGGCTCAAACAACAGAAATTAATTTTCTCACAATTTCTGTAGGCTACAAGTCTGAGATTAAAGTGTTAGTAGCTTTGGTTTCTTTTGAGGCCTCTGACCTTGGTTTGTAGATGGCCTGTGTGTTCACATCACCTTCCCTCTGTGTGTGCCTGTGTCCTGATTTCCTCTTCTTATAAAGACACCAGTAACATTGAATTAAAGCCTACTCTGATGAACTCATTTTAACTTATTACTTCTTTAAAGACCGTCTCCAAATATGATCACGTTCTGAGGTACAAGAGTGCAATTTAGGGCCTCAACATGTGAATTTTGGGTGGGACACAATTCAGCCCATCACAGCCATTTCTCACATTTAAAAGCTGAGACTCATGGCAGGTAGGCAACTTTCTCAATCACATTGCTAGTCAGTAGGGGAGCAAGATTAGAATCTAGAACTCCTACCTCTTGACTCGATAATTTATATTTCTACCATAACATGTCCAGTCTGTATTTTAAAAGTGACAAAATACTATTTAAAATCTTCTTTAAAAGAAACATTAAATGTAAAACATTTTTAAAATCCCAAGAATACTATTTTTTACCTCATCACAATGTCACTTTTAAGGATACTTAAAAAAGATCACTTTCTTTTGTTATATGACTATAATTTTTTTTTTTTTTGCAATATACATGCACTGTTGGTTTTTATTTTTAAGTAATAGTTGATATCCTGTCCATATCTGGTTTAAATCACCTACATTCAAAAATAGTTCTTCTTAGGTTCTTGGTTTGTTTGATGTAATAAAAAATTTATGGAAATATATTTTTCTATGATTATCGTCTATAAAGAATAAGAGTAGAGCTCTATTAATTTTATTTTTCTCTATCTTTAAAATATAGTCTTGGGGGAAAAAGGCAAAAACTTCAATTTTGAATCAAACACAATTCAAGAATGCTGTGACTATAATTTTTTTTGACCATTAATATACTCTTTTTAAGTAAAGGTAAAAGGTGTTCACATATTTCACTCCCAATTCTATGCTCTTGCATTTTGTTTTTGTGTTTATTTTTGTTACATGACATTCTTCTTCAATATGAATATAGGAGAAGCATCTTTCCTCACATGCCCTTACAGAGCTGTGAAGGAAAAGGACAGTAAAGTTGTACTGGGCCATGATGAAGAGCTCTCTCAGAAAGAGTGAAACAAATATGCTCTATGAAAAAGTAACCGAGCTCATTATTTTTAGAACAAGGAAAGACAGGCTGTTCTGCAGAATAGCATGGTCCTTTTAAAAAAGAAATGTGTCATTGCTTAAAATAACAAAAGCAGAAAGGAAAATATGGAGTGCTTAAAACCAGGTGAAATATACAACTGGCATAATAGAGATACTAAAAGCACATATACTAAAAACTATTTTAGTGAGAAATTAGCCAAAGCTAGTACTCATATTTTAATG
This sequence comes from Eulemur rufifrons, assembly GCF_041146395.1. Lineage (NCBI taxonomy): Eukaryota > Metazoa > Chordata > Mammalia > Primates > Lemuridae > Eulemur > Eulemur rufifrons. Next base: position 27,423,898 of record NC_090997.1, on the reverse strand, counting down.
AAAGGGAAAGTGAAAATGGGACAAAGCAGTGATGTCAGGCTGCAGAGAAACAGCACACAATATGTCATGAAGTAAAATGCAAATGAGTGTGTATTTGCACTCCATTCTTGAACACCACAGGTACAGTATTTAAGCAGAAGGTACTGAGAGAGCTTAGGATAGTGGTGCATGTATTTTCTGTCAAACACAAATATGAGAGTGTGATGTTGCCCTTTATCCTTGTCTGTTGCTGTATGTATAATTATGCATATGTATTATATTAATTAATCATACTATATTAAAATACCATACACTACCTGTTATAAACATAATAGCATATATTACACTATAATTTATGCTGTTATAATCATATATTAAAACATAATAACAGAGATTGCTTTTAATAACAATTGTATTATGGGATTTTTTGTCTCCATTTAAAGTCATTACATGACATCTTCCTGTCCTTGATGAAAGGTAGGATTTGGGATACAATAAAATTAAGTTAGGTTTTTCTGACCTCCTCAACTATGGAACTTCAAGATTTTTTTTAAAGTACCTGCTAATTAAAAATACTGCTTTGAATTAAAAAAAAATTCCCTTTATTTGCTGTCTTAGCCCTAAGCTCAGAGTCTACATCCTTGTTTGTAAGTAAATTGCAAGAACTCTGTCAGTTCTTCTAGAATTGCCTCATAGAGAATTTGTTGATTTGGCCCTTTACTGCGGCCACCTCTGTGCAGCTCACAGAACAGTCAGCTCCTATTCTGTGAGCTATACAGAGCCAAATAAACTAGAACAAATGAGAATATCTTTAGTTATGCTTGAGAGAATCATTTACCAGCTATGGTTTATGTACAGTCATCCACATAAATTGGATGCAGAAAATTGTTGCATCAGAAATGTAATAAATTGCAGAGAGTTTTGAAAAAGAGCATAGTAATTACATGAACAATGATTGAAACTTAAGAAGACTGATACATCCCAATGAAATCCACACATTGACAAATATTTTCTCAAGTTATATAGAACTGGATACAAAGCCTGAATTTCATCGTATTATTTCTGTTAGATGATGATAGGAGGAGGGTGTTTTTTAAGTAAATGATGTTATCAAAAGACGAAAGGAAGAAAATAATATGAGACATTTAGGTAGGAAATAATGAGAATCAGGCCTGAAAATGTAATGGAAGTCAGTTTGTGTAGGTCATTTAATGCCACAGTAAGCACTGTGAACCATATCACATGCAAAAGAGACATACTGGAGGATTTTTAAGTAAGGGAGCAGATAATATTATCAAAGAAGTATTCACCCTCCCTAATAGGGTATGCTAGTCTACAGTACACCATAGACTCTAAATTGCTGGGCCTCTCCAGATCCACTGTACAGTTTCTTCCTCTCTTTTCTGGTCCTTTGGGATTGACCTGTGTGGATTATATTAACAGCCTCTATTTTGGGTTGAATTGTGATCCCACAAAATTCATGTGTTGAAGTCTTAACCTCTAGTACCTCAGAATGTGACCTTATTTGGGGATAGAATCATTACAGAGCTAATCAAGTTAAACTGAGGCCTTAATACAAGATGACTGATATCCTTGTAAAAAGGGAATATTAAGAAACAGAGAGCGATCCACGCAGAAGGAAGACAATGTGAAGACACAGGGAGAATACAGCCATCTACAAGCCAAGGAGAGAGACCTGGAACAGATCCTTCCCTCACAGCCTCCAGAAGGAACAAACTCTGCTGACTTCTTAATTTTAAACTTCTAACCCTGCAAAACTGAGGCAATTTCCTTTATTTAAGCCACCCCATTTTTGGTACTTTGTTAAGGCAGCCCTGGCAAACTAATACTGTCCCTTTGTCCTCTGGCTTCCTAGGGGTGTCAGTCAATGCAGAACAGTGGCAAAAAAAAAAAAAAAAAAAAAGAGAGAGGCAGGAGAGTGAGGTCAGAATACGCATTCCCTTGGACTTGTGTGGTGTTCCTCTCCTGCAAATCAAGGTCTTGGATCCTGGCAGAGGCTCTCTCCTTTCAGTTCTGATAAGCTTTCTCTTGCTTCTAATCTTTAGATGTAGAGGAAATATCAGAGTAACTATGTTGTGGTCCTGACATACTGTACTAAACCATCTGACTTCCTTACTCCCTGACCACATCTTTGTAAAAAGTTTACTTATACAAGTTATGTTAGTTGGAAAGTGCCTTATGTTTTCTGCTGAAAACTTGAGTTTCCACCCATCAACATGATGAAAAATGGGTGACTGGATTAATGGTGTAGGACTGGAAGTGGCATGTTCCACTCCATTTTGCATTCTGTTGACTAGAACTTAGACACATGGCCACCCTAATGGCAAGGGAAGCTGAAAAAGTTTTTCTAGCCTTGCACCCAGGAGGAAGAGCACACCAGCTAAAACAATCTAAAATAGACAAGATGAGAAATATTTCTATAAGGGAAAATATGATAACTGTCTACCTTTATAACAAAAGCAAAAAAAAAAAAAATCAGTGAGCGAAGTCTAACCCATGGGAGTTTAATTTGAACCACAGTGTTCATATTTCTTTTAATCTTGGTTCTAAGTGATTCACTGCACTGCTTATAAACATATAAATTAATATATATAGTTGATTTATTAAATAATTATAATTTGATCAAAATGCACACAATATGAGATATGTTATAAATGATTACTTCATTCCATTATCTACCATTCAAAACACTCCAGAATATATCAAAAGTGCTGGTACACAATGCCTAGGAATGATACCTTTTTTCACCCTCACATCATTAACCTTGAACTTCTTATGGTAGAAAATATTATAAAAATGTAGCAAATTGTGCATTTGCAGCACAGAGCAATCTAAAAGCAAACACTTATTTTAGGAACAATTGGAAAAAAGACAATCAGAACATTATTACCACAGTAAGCATCAAAGTTTTGCACTTCTTTTGCAAAATATTAATAATAAAACCAAGAACTTGACATATGTCAACCAGAGCAGGAACACTTTGGCTCAGAGTGCTGGAAAATCAGTGAAGTGGAAACCAAAAGAAATAAACCATTTAACTGCTTTCCAAAAAATAAAGATTTTTTTTTTCTAATGGAATGTGCACTTTATTTCATTAATCTTTTCCTTAAACATTGTCAGTAGTGTCAAGAAAGACATGCCAATGGAATAATGATTTTACTTTAACTTGAAAAAAATAAAGAATAAACAATTGATTTTGATTCTAAAATGTTATTCATTTATTTAGCAAAATTTCCCTCTAACATAAACCTATTTTTCTATTCTTTTTCCCTATGATATATATATTCATTTAACACAAAATATAGAGAGTAGGTGTGAGATTTTGTCATTTAACTTGGGAAAAGATGATTTAAAAATGTAATCCACATAGGCCAGTTAATCTAATTAGAAATTAAGCATGTTTAAGTTAAATTTTTAACTTGATTTATTCAAATGCCCTGATAAATTGATTTCCAATCACCTTCTAGAAGCAATTTTAAAACATGAGATAAAATAATTATACATTTTAAAGTATATTTCCCATAATTTTACCCGAAAGTCTGAAACATATTAAATATTACAAAATTACTGAAATTAATCTCAGAAAAAGTTACTGCTATTATGTATACTACTAGTCAAATCAGAGGAGCACAGAGTAGTTGTATTCATATTTAATATTTCCATTAGATATCAGTTTTTGTTTGTTTTTCTCTTAAATAAGGTATTAGTCATTATTCTATGGAAATTAAGGCTGAAACTGTACGGCTGATGTTCAGTCTAGAGGTCACTTGTATCTTAAGAGTTTTTGCTGTATTTTTGGATGGATCATCAGAAAGAGGTGCAGATGTTATCACATAGCAGCTGCTTGCACATGCATTTATTGGGAAGCTACTACATCCAGTATTTTACCATACATCCAGGATATAAAAACTCAAAGTATACAAAAATCAAAGGGCTGAGTCTTACTCTTTCAGAAAAAATAACAAATATATTTCCTAAGCACTTTTTTAAAACATGATATAGGCTAGAAATAGACATGATCATAAAGTAGAGCTGGCTTAATTCTTTCAAATGCATACTCTTAGTAAGTAAGAAGGTGAATCATGACAATTCAGTGACAAAGACTGAGCCATCCAAATGCTGTCCTTTAGAGGCACAACAACATATGGAAACAAAGGTTAATACATTATAAATACAGATTTCAGCTGGTAATCATTGATTACTCACTTTACTGATACTTTACTTTGACCTGAAATCTGCCTTGTTTTAAATGCTGTTTTGTGCTCTCACCTGATAAGAGAGATTCTAGTATCAATGATTTAGGGTTAACAATTCTGACTACCTGAATTTTTCTGTTGCTTATTATTCAGTTTGACTCATAGCTATCATTCTAGCTTGCCTCATTTTTCACTTATTTTTGCCAAGAGGTAAACTCTGTCTCCTATGTTACTGTAAACATATTGAAAACAAACTGAAAGTGGATAGTTCATAATTTTAATATTTTATGTAAGAAAACACAGACTAAAAAAGGGTCTTATCAAAAGGATCAAACAAAATTATACCAGTTATATTTTTGGAAAAACTTTCTGTTAAGTATTTAAGTATTAATATAAAAGTAAAAAAAAAAGATTAGGGTTACCTTACTAAAAGAAACTTGCAATATTGAAGGCAATTGTTGAATAATAAATTTTAATTCTTGTGAACTTGAAATACTATGATCCAATTGAATACCTTTTGAAATGCCAGATACATGATACTCTTAATTTAAATCTTCAAAACATTTAAAAAATTATTTTGAAGTAGACTACCACAGTGTAATTAGCTTACTGAATCAATAAATGTCAGAGAAGTCAAAAGTTGAAAGTCAGTCGTGTGGTGGAAGGTGAACTCACTTTTGAGAAACATTTAAAATACTTATTATTTCAAAAAATTAACACTTAGTTCAACTCATCTCACAAATATTGCTGGATTCCTTTCATAAGTTGAAAAGGACATATCGTATTTCATTAAGTGTTATTTCTAAAGTTTCTTCTATTAGTGGAAAGTGATACTGTGGAAAGGAATTTTGAAGCATAACTAATTGCTTCCAGGTGATTTCTCACTGTATATTCATTGGAATGACTTCAGGATCAAAAGTAAGGTCTATATTTGTGTTCTTGGGTTATGTATTGTCAGTGTTAAAATATGTAACATATTTTTGTTTACAGCAAATATTCTGAAAGGATAGCCAAATATCTTTTTCTAGTATGGCCTTTTTTTTTTTTTTAAATAACGAGACAATATTAAAAGTAGCAAACTTCAAGTTAAATCAATACAACAACAATAAAGTTAAGTTTCTAAGCATTCTAATTAGAAACTGTGGCATACCTCCAGATGAGTCTTCACAGTTCATTCACCAGAGCCCACATGGAATAATGCAGTCTGTATATCATTTAGGTTATACACATGAGTCTCTCCCTAAGTTGACATTCTTTATAGTTGTCAGTAATCTGCCATTTTGGCTTACTCTGTGTTATGACCTTGCAGGTTGCTTCAATTGTTAAAGCCTCATTGATCACTACATGTCAATAGAAATGAATACATTAAGGCTGCATCCATAGATTCACTGGCAGAAAAATTCTAGGAACCATTGAAATGTAAATTCCTCAATAATCCTGTCAGATGTATTTATTTTTAAGAGAACAAATCATTAATGACTAATTATCATGCTACTGTGAGGACACACTATGCTAATGAATTTGCCCAAATTTAAGCTAAGAAAAAGTGATCTAGGTTTTATTTTTTACACTTGATCTTAGCCAAAAGGCCAAGAAGCAATGATCTAGTATTTTTAGAAGAAGCTTAAACTTTTGAAGATTTTCATGTATGTTGTTTGAAACAATGTGACAATATTGTGCAAAACAGTTCTCTTCTATTATTGGCTAAATTATAACACATGAGCAATAGTGGTTCTTTAATTGCCAGAAACAGAATAATTCTTAGAAAGCCCAAAGAGTTAAGGGTAGCTGGAGACTTCCATTTGAAAACTGCAGATAGTAATGGCATGATAAGTTGCTTATAGGGGAAGTAGGGAAAGTTTAGAATAGAATGTCCTACATGTCAAGGACAAGGTTTAAGAGAAATAGTTTATCCCTCTTGCTACTGGGAGGACTTGACCCACTTCTGTCCAAGGCCAACCCCTCCCTTTGTACCCAAGACTCCATCATTTTTCACATTCTCAAGGACTTCTCTTCTTTAGTATCACTTTTTTTTTTTTTTTTTTTTTTGCATTATTCATCTCTCTCTCTCTCTCTCTCTCTCTGCTGGACAATTTCCAAAAAAAGTCAAAACAAGCTTTATAGTTTCCCAGCGGCAACACAGCACCACTCCAGACCTTATATTACTTTTATTCTGTTCCTCTACAGAGCCAAACATCTCGAAAGTTTGCTGCACATGGGATTCTGATTTTGTAACCTGCTATTTACTCTTCAATACTAGCTGGAATACTAGCCGGCTTCCGTGATCCCACAACCAACACAGCTTTTCTTAATGTCACCTTTAAGTATGGAGTTTTATCATTCAAACTGACAATCGTTTTAAAGTAAAAAAGAGTGTTGCTAATCATGACGGTGGGACATGTGGAAACAGGTACTGTTCCATGCAAAGCGAATCAATGGCCACCCTATATGACTTTCATGTTGACAAAGCCAATAGATATTTTTCTGTCTTCACTGTGCTAAGAATTTTAGTGAAAGCACTCTGTCTTCTTGAAATAATTTTCTATGTTGGCTTCAGAAAGAGTAAGTTTTTAGTCTTCCTCCTATTTCATTGGCCAGTTTTTCTTTCTCAGACCTGTTCTAGCTTAGACTTTTCTTCTGAATTACAGACTTATATATCCAAACACCTACCTAATATCTTCTCTTATATGCCTCATCCATATCTTAACTTAGCATAACCAAAATAAAACTCCTGGTCCGGTAGCCCTGACATCCCACCTCATTTCTCTACTCCCCATTCCCCTCCTCCATCCCTCCATGGCCTGGTCCGGTAGCCCTGACATCCCACCTCATTTCTCTACTCCCCATTCCCCTCCCCCATCCCTCCATGGTCTTTCCAATCTCAGCAAATAACGCTGTTATCTACCTACATACTGACCGTCATCTTTTACTCTTTGCATCACTTCAGTCTTTATCCTCAAGTCCTGTCACAAAGTCCTTTCCAAAATTTCATCTTCTATCTACTCATTTCTCTCTGTTACCTCTGAAACCATTCCGATCCAAGTCCCCTTCATTTTTTGTCTGGACTACTGTAGAGTTCTCTTTTCTTGCTTCTAAACATTGTTCACACTTAGGCCAGGGTATTTATTTATAAAGTATTTTACATCAAGTCACTGCTCTGTTCAAGGGTTCTTCAGCGGCTTACTTATACTCTGAGAATAAAATCCAGATTCCAAGCCACTACCAACAAGACCCTGTGTGATTGGACTCCTGCCTATTTTCCTCTACCTCCTCTGGTACCTGACTTCCTTCCACTCCATGTCCATTCACTCTGGAGTTCTGTCACTTCCAGAACTCTCTAAAAAAACTTTTTCACCTCAGACCCTTAATTTTACTGTTCCTTCTAACTAAAATAGTCTATCTTTTCCAGTCTTAGCATCCTCTTCTGTCCTCATGTTGGCTCCATGTGTCCTCCTCATTATTCAAGTTTCAGATTAAAAGTCATCTTTTTAGGCAGATTTTCCTTAACTCTTCTGTGTAAAGTTTTTCCTCCCAAGTTATCATCTGGTATGGCACCCATTTTTATTTTATATATATTTCTTTTGCTCCTTGATTTTCTGTATTTCTAACTAGACTGTAAGCTTCGTATGTTCAGGGATTTGACTGTCTTGTTGCTTGTTGAATATGTTTCTAACATCTAGCATGTAACTGGAATATAAGTAGTTGATTAACAAATAAATATAATGAATAATATAATAATGAGTGAAAGGCAGGGATGAAATCTAATTCAGGTCTCAGAGGTTACTAGACGTTGAAGAGCAGAGAAAATTGCCAAGGGAAGAAAGGAAAACTTAGAGTCAGCCATCTTTGTTGTCCCAGAAATAAGCAAAATTTATAGTGAAATAAAGCAGAAGCAGTTTGGAGCTGCCATAGAAATCAGAAGTTCTGTTTTGGAGGGTCTCTGGGCTGCCCAATACCTAGACTATCTCAAATAAATTTTTTCTCTAGGGTTACATGACATTATTTGCATGTTCATACTAATCTAGGTAACAATCTGATATATTATATGTATATTATAATATATAATAATAATAAATTATTTACTAAAATATCAATAATGTCATTGATATTTTAATTAGGTCCTCCTCTTTTTTCACAAAATATCTTAAAGTGTTTCCTATTTTTAAACTTTGTACCAGATGCCTGTGAAGTTCACTAGATATTTATGTATCTGTGTGCATATTTAATTTAGGTCATAAACTGCCAAAAAATATGAAAACAGAGTTGATTTAGCTTAGTAATCACTACTGTGATTATTTTAAATGTATGAATTCATTAACTTGTCTTTGAGTCAAATTTTATCTTGCAATATTTTACAATTGAAGCATGTGTTAATTATTGAAGAATTTTCTCATTAAAATAGAAATTTAATTTTATTCAAATGGTTGAAGATTTTAGGATAGTGTTTTAAAAGAATGCAAAATGGAAGGCCAAGCACTAAAGTAAACATTTTATTCCATAAAATTATAGCATTTAAAATAATCAAAAGTCATGTTATATTAAGTATATTTGAAAGTAACTTAAGTAACATGACCCATTCAGAACTATACAAAGCGTGTCACTGGTGATCTCTGGGGCAACTATAAAGAACTGGGTTTCTTATCTGTTAAAAACACCCAATTTCTCTGTTGGGATTATCATATCACATTAAGAGGCATAACAATTCTGTTATGTTAGGAAACACTCTCTCCTACATGTCTGTCAGTACTTGAAACTAATTAGAAATAGTGTGTATATTTAAATTTATATGTATTAAACTTATAGTTAAAATGTTTAGCTGTCTCAATTTGAAATGAACATTGACTTTGCAACATGTAAGCATGTGACATCTTCCTTGAAATGAAAGTGGTTATACATTTGGAGCAACTTCCTTTCCAATCAGCTTTCATATCAATGATTAATCCATGAAGAGAAAATATTCCAAAATTAAAAACTGAGCACTTTGAGAGTGAGAAATTTGCTTATTAATTTTTGTATTCACAGGACCTAACACATTATTTTGCATAACAATCAATAAATCTTTATTAAATGATAGATTGATTAAATAAATGAATGAATAAAATATTTACAAAAGAGGCATTCAGGTTGTCAGAACAAAATCATCTAATAAAACCAATAAAATACTTGTATGCCTATAGTTTTAGAAGCCATGTATTACATTTTAAAAGGCAATTATAAAATGTTATCTATATAAAACAAAGTATTTATTATGCACATAATTAATCTGAAAAAAACTACACTACAAATGCAAGTAATGGATACTCTTTGATACACTTACAAGATGACAAGAATATTAAACCAAATCGTAGCACAAGATAAATGTAGATATTATATTCATAATAATTAACCTCTTGCTCCATTGTTGTAAGAACAATTAGTAACACATTTATTAATCAGGTTCCATTGCACTAATGTGATGATAATCACCCTGTGAGAATTACTTCCGAGACTCTAATTTTTAAAAAATAAAAAGTAAAGAAGAAATCAAAGATAACACTAAGAAAATATTTTTGCCCTCTATTAATCGATTCAGACTTCACAGCAAAAAGTCAAAATTTTCATCCCTGAGGTCCCCAAACCCTCCAGTTGAGGTCCCCAATCCCTCCAGTTGACCAAGTACCCCAAGGTTGTAAGGTCCAAAGGTTCTCAGCAGATGGAGAGTGGCAAAATGGTCCTTCCATAACTGTCCTTATTTCTTACTACCAAACAGACCATAGATGGTTATCCACACCCTGAGAGGGATATGCCCTTGACTTGTCTATACCCCTATCCATACTGTACAAATCCCCACATTTATTTGCCTAATGGAATGAGGTTGTGTGACTGTTCCCAAAACAAGGAAGGTAGCAAGTTTCAGGTGACATAAGGTCTGTCCTTCAATGGGCATCCCATTTAATCTCTTTATTGTAAACGTCTGTCTATCTCAGCAATATTGATGTTTTGGCTAGATGATTCTGTGTCGTGAGGTTTTTTTGTATTGTAGGATGTTTAGCAGCATCTCTAGTTTCTAGCCCTACCCTCACTTCTGAGAACCCAATATGGCTCTAGTCATCAGATGCTTCTGAGGGAAATAAAAAGGGCAAAATCACACCCTTCGCTGAGAACCACTGATCTATACTCTCTCTTTCTCTCTCTCTCTCACACACACACTCTTCCTGAATTATTTCAAAATACTAATCAGCAGTTTCCAAATTATTACAAAAAATGAGAAATTATTTTTTTATTTTTATCCTGGTTTTGAGAAAAAGAAGAAAATTAAAATGTTAGACTCTGCATCTTGAATTTTTTAAAGAGTAAATAGCACATTGATTAGGATTTAGAAAGTCGATTATCTTTGAATGCTCCATGAATCAAAGATAAATTTTTACTTGTCAGCCTGACCTGACTAGAAGAATGTTCTTAATTTTTAAAAAATTTTCTCTAGGTAAGAAAAACAAAAATAATACCTACATATATCTGCTTGAGTCTTTAAAAGAGTTACACTAATGAGAAATGACAATCTCCTAAATTGCCCTCCCCCTCAACCATAGCCAATTATGATATAATAGTCTAGAGAGGACTTGTGAGGCACTAGCTAGGACGAGATTTTTAAGAACTAGCCTGGCAGTAGTGGAAAGGGTTCAAATCATAGTCACAGGCTGCACTGCTCTATTTGATCTTGTATTTTTCTGGTTTGGCTGATCCCTGGCAACTCCACATTACTCTCCAGCCATTTCTGGTACAGGAAAGCTGGTGGCCATGAACCAGAGTTCCTGGAGCATCCTTAACACAATGGTATACTTCACCTTTCCTCAGGGACTGCATGATCAAACGCAAAATAAATCCAACATGGGACCAGAGTGGGGAACAGGATGAAGGAACATGAATCTGGTGAAACTTACTTCTTTTTTCGTAGTTCAGAACCTCCTCCCCCCATCATAGGCATATTTTCCAACTGCAGAATATGGAAATTTCTGCCAATAACTCAGGTATTCAGGACACATAATTTTATTTTCTACAACTCAACCTAATTTCCATTTCTATTCTCCATTCTGATGAGATAACAGAAAATCAATGCCAGTCAATGAGAGTTTCTGCCTCTCTGTCCCTGTGATTTCATCACAGTGCTGAGGCACAGGTGGTGCAGGTAATCACGTAGATATTAATGTCATCCGATCACACCGGCCTCTGGTGAGATAGACCTGTTTTGTCTGCTTTTCTCTTTAGCTCACGCAGAGGGCAGAACACAGGACTCCTTTAGACTCAAGGGCAGGGAAAAACTCACTTAGTGCTTTTTGCCCTACAAGAGATAGCATGGAGGTGTTTTTAGAAAACAGAAAGGTTATGATTTCCAAAAACTTACCCCAAATCCTCTTGAATCATATACCTTGAATGTACTCAATGTGCACTCAATCATGAAGAACTGAATAGCCATTCCACAACTTTACAGAGATCTTTTTACAAACAGGGTCTTATGTAGATACTCCAGTATGAAATAATTAAAGAAGGGGCTCTTCTGTTTGAGATCTGGGTTGGAGAAAATGGCAAGGGTTGGGTAGGGAATTACTATATCCACCCTGTGTTTCCTCTGTCTCCCCTGAAACCACCCTTATGTCACCACTCTGGAATCTAAATAATTGTAAAAAAAAAAATTATGAAAAACAGTACTCTATTATAAATGTTTTAATTTGAATAGTATTAACAGCAAAATAGTTACAAGTAAGAATATGCATTTTTTGCTATAGTTGAAAAACTAGAATTTTTATTTTTTCCTCAAATAATACTTAAGATGTAACTAAATTCTAAAAAACAATTTTACTGAACATCACTGTATTTTAATTGTATGAAAATTGTCATTATTCAATGCAATTCAACAACAAAATATAGCTTAACCTATTATGATAAGGCAAGGATATTTTTCCTTTTTTTATACTACAGAAGAAGTATAGTATGCCAATTAAAACAGATTTCTGGAAAAAAAGTAGCTTAGAATTCTAATACTGCCGCTGATTGTAAGGGCTTGTGCTTATTACCAAACCACTAAGAACCTTAAAGGTCTCATTTGTTAGATGTAGGTAATAAGAGTACTCACTGCAGAGGGTCATTGTGCATATCCTATAAGGTATTGCATATGCTTTACGTGTAGAACGTGCTCAATAAATGTTTGCAATTGTTTTTACTATTGTCCATTTAAAAATTACAAATACATATGTATAGCTTTTCACCATAAAGATCAGAGTTCTAATTGTGATACCACTGAGTCCAAGAATGTGGAATAATAACAAGACTCATCAGTTGACACTATATCATTATTATTGGAGCCACATACAATGTGGTCTTCAAAAGCACATAGTCTTGAAAAGCATAAGTTCTTGGGTTGGACCACCAGAATTCTCCTACTATCATCACTTGCTGGACGATGTGAGTCAAGTCCCTTAACTTCTTAGTTGTACTGGGTGTATTGAGGACTAAAGAAGCCAAAATAGGTAAAACCATTTATGAATCACTTAATAAATGTTAACTGATATTATTGTTATTATCAACATTAATAATTAATATTTTTTCTTACCTACCATTATGTTTCCCTAGTAGCATCCATTTTATGCTGGATAAGATTGGGAAAATTTACACATATGCCTGGATAGGACTTAAAAAAACTTCAGTAAGATATACCACTAGTGTCTTTAAAAAGTTCAATATAGAGATGTAAAAATAAAATAGACCTCCAATTCCTTAGCACTTAGTTGTGGTAAGTGATGAATATTAAATATTTATATATTAATATAAAGCTTTCCGGAAGGAAGGAAGGATAGATAAATGAGTTCATGTAAGGAAGACAAAAACAAAACCAAAGAAAGGGGGAAAAAAGCATAATTCCTTATGAAGACCTCATGTAGAGATGCAACCACATGCACTAAAATATGAAACCACTTTAATAAGCTCAGAAGTTTAGTGGTTTACTGCTGCTCCTGTTAATTTGGCACGTGTTCAGCTGCCATAGATCAGAGACCAGAGGATGAAGATTTGATAACACCAGGATGAGCATTACTTAAGCATCAAAATTTTATATCTGAGTTTAGGTTCTTATTCCTTTTGATTATAAATGTAGCAAAAGGGATTTAACTTTGAAAGTACTTGCTAAGGAATGATCATACAAGCAAAAACACAAATTCTAGGAACTGAGCCAGGTTCTGATTTCTTCTGTCCCTGGAGTGTTTTATTTAAGGAAACCATTGATTTCTGCCACTACACTGAAGAAACTCGTGTGGTAAGGTGGCCAAAAAAATCTGCCTCCAATTCAGTTTTCTAGGATCCTTTCCAAGGGGAGATCAACTTCTTTTGGATTAGCACACGAGCAGCTTTGCTAAAAGTACCCTTTTATGCTTTAAGCTCAATTTTTGTCTAACATGTTGAAAAGGAAAGGAAAAAACTCCCTGCGATAGTTTTTATGAAGCTTAGAAACTTTAGCTTGCTTCATTTTAATATTTAGGAGAAATAAAAAGACTGCTATAATCAAATGAATTTTTTTCTAAAGGAACTGTCAACAATTTACCATTTGCCTGAGGCTCGAGAGCATTTCCTTATGAGAAACTAACGTACAATTAAAAACATCTAGCTTTATGCCTTATCATTTGAAGAAAACTGCAAAATCACTAGCGAGTTTTATTAATGAGTAAACATACTTTCAAAATGAGTCAATAAAAAAATCCCCACACTTTGTAGCTTCAAATAGTGGAACATATGAGCTCCTCCCAGTAAACTGACCCATTTTCCTTTAATGCATATGGACAGAACATTGTACGCTCAGAATTGGCCTCAGACTCATACATAAAACATCAACATATGCAGAACATGTTTGATGTTCTTGCCAAGAGTAATTCTGTATTAGGACAGAGAGAAAGTAAACCATGATGATATTTAGTCTTAAAGAAACATGGCCATTGCTACTATAACTGAGAAGTTACATAGATACATTTTGAATAAAGAGCTCATTATTTTTAGGAGCATCCTGAAAAGCAGAATTGAAAATACAGGGGAAGCCCTGTGACCTTGTGGAGCTTGTGCTTTCTGTCTCAGGAGACATAAGGCCCATGTTATTGTTTAAAGCCATTATCACCTGCCGGACTGAAAAGGAGGAAGAAGTTTTACAATAGCCTGGAGAGAGCTTGGAGCTGTGTTAGAGGAGCCACCTGGCAGCAGTTTGGAGGTCAAAGAATCAGAGCCATTTGCAAAACCATGGTGGAGAAGAGGAGACAAATATCTGATCTCCAACATGGAATAACTGGACCAATTATTACCAAAACACAACCTCCCTAGGCTCAGTCAGGAAGAAATAGAATTCCTGGACAGACCAATATCAAGTACTGAAATTGAAGCAGCAATAAAAAACCTTCCTTTAAAGAAAAGTCCTGGTCCAGATGGTTTTGCACCCAAATATTATCATACCTACAAAGAAGCACTGGTGCCTATTCTGCAGAAATTATTCCACAACATTGAGAAGGAAGGAATCCTCCCCAACACATTTTATGAAGCCAACATTACCCTGATACCAAAACCAGAAAAGGATGCAATAAAAAAGGAAAACTACAGACTAATATCCCTTATGAATATAGATGCAAAAATTCTCAGTAAAATCCTAGCAAACTGAATTCAGGTGCTTATCAAAAAAATAATCCATCACGACCAAATGGGCTTCATTCCAGAGATGCAGGGATGGTTCAACATATGAGAGTGGGGAGTATTTGGCTGTACAGGTGGAGAAGGGGAACTGAGCATTCACTTGCCCTCAACATAAACTTCAGCTAGTATTCATAATTTTTTTAAAAATTGAAAATAAGTTTTATTGCTGCCAAAACAAAAACAAAACAAAGCAAAAACCCAACAATGATAAAAGACTAGAACCAAGAAGAAAAAAAATTATTTATAGCACCCATGATGTAAACATACACTAAAGTATTTCTTTTCTTATTTTATTATAGGGAAGATAAAGATATAAGTTTAAGGAATCAGTAGGGGAGAATAAACTTTTAAGATAGAGAAAATCACTACAAAAGCTGAAATATTAGTCTTAATAACTAAATAAAATAAAATTTAAGACAGAAGAAAGTCACCAGGGAAGAGAAGCCATTTTTATATTGGCAAAAAAGAATAAAAGATGAAGAAAATATAATTGTATTTTATATATATGCACCTAATAATGCAGACTCAATATATGTATATAGAAATGGTTATTAGAATTGCCATTTCAATAATTTTAGTTGGAAATTTTAACACTCCTCTTAGAAACTCATATACCGAGGGGATAAAAAAGCAGAAATATTAAATAACTGAATCCTGTAATTAAAAAGTTTGAATTATTTGATATACATAAAACTCTGTCCCAAATAGAAAATATATATTCTTTTTGAGTACACATAAAACAATATACCAAGATAGGTATGTATTAGGCAAAAAGGAAACCTAAGTAAATTGCAAAGACTTAATATTGCACATATCATATTCTTTGACCATAGTACACACGAGGAAATAAAAGTACAAATCAATAATGGAATTATTACTTTTTAAAAAGAAAGCAAATCACACAATATTAAATATCCCTTAGGTTAAAAATGAAATCATAAGCTAATTTAAGAAATATTTGAAACTCGATAATAATGGTTATGACCTATTATTAAGTACCAAACCACCCCCAAATCAAGCAGTTTAAAACAATAAGCATTAATTATTTTTGCTCATGAGTCAATTTGGTGGTTTTGCTGATCTTCATCAGGCTTAGCTGACCTTGGCCAGGTTAGCTAATGCTGCATCTGGGTGTCAGATGACAAGTTGGTCTTGGGAAGGCTGATTTGGGATGATTTAAGATGGCTATAGCCTGGCCAAGATGACTGACCATGTACCTCTCATTCTCTTGCAAACTAGCTCAGCCTTGTTCAACATGGCAGTGATAGTATCCATAGTTTTAATCCTGCTGCTTACTTATAAACTGTATCATATGCCTTTTGATAGTTTTGTAGAATAAACTGGGTCATTTCTACTAGTATCTTCCTTCACAGGCATTTTTTGTTGAAGAATCATAAACTCTGCTAACTTAGTTAACAATTCTTCATCCAAAATTTCATTTCCAAAAACTTTTTGAACTTTCCCATCCACTGATATATACTTTCCATTTTCTATATTCTTTGAGTTTATACCTTGTTTTACTCATAGTAAAGAAAGAGAAAGTGGAGTCTCATTAAGAAGAGGTGATAAAAGACAATTACACATGGTTGATCCTTTATCGTTAACCAGAACTAGTCATAAAATTTGCTTTTACAGTATTTTTAGTTGTGATGTAATGGCTATGATAATTTCTACTAGAAGAGTATAGTATATACCTAACAGTTGACACTTTTGAGATTCTTCAAGATAAGAGAGAAAAAATCAAAATGAGGATCTAACTAGACATTAACTTCTATTTTTAAACATCAGATTCCCTGATGACCCCCTTGGCTTCTCAAATTACTTCTCTTTTTTCCTACACTTATTCACCCTCCCATACATCTCCACCAACCCCAGCATTCATTCAGCATAATTAGGTAGGCACAGTATTAGATGAATAAATATTGATGAATGCTTTTTAAGGTCCCCTTAGTCTATCTCCCCTGAGCTTTCTTTCTCCATTATTTCTTGGGACAATTGCTTTAAAAAGGCTGTTTAAATTTTGTCTTTAAAAATTCTTTTTTTTTTTTTTTTTTGAGACAGAGTCTCACTCTGTTGCCCAGGCTAGAGTGAGTGCCGTGGCGTCAGCCTAGCTCACAGCAACCTCAAACTCCTGAGCTCAAGCGATCCTCCTGTCTCAGCCTCCCGAGTAGCTGGGACTACAGGCATGCGCCACCATGCCCGGCTAATTTTTTTCTATATATATTTTTAGCTGTCCATATAATTTCTTTCTATTTTTAGTAGAGATGGGGTCTCGCTCTTGCTCAGGCTGGTCTCGAACTCCTGAGCTCAAACAATCCGCCCACCTCGGCCTCCCAGAGTGCTAGGATTACAGGCGTGAGCCACCACGCCCGGCCTAAAAATTCTTATTTATGCTAAATCTATTGTATTGTCAAAGAATGATGAAAATTGTGTGCTTTTAAGAAAATTTATTGAAATATTCTTGGTTGCAAAATATAAAAGCAAATATAAAGTATTCTGTGGATATTAGGTATAGTCTGTTTTTAGGCAAAATGTTAATATATTTCTTTTAACTCCATTGTATTTGTTATATTTTTCAAATTTTCTATATTCTTATTTATTTTTTTAATTTGTTATTTCATAATTTAGTACTGATGTATTGAATTTCCAGGCTCCATTTGGGTTTGAATTCATTCTGCTTGAATTCATAAAAGATTTTACTTTGAACATTTACTATTTGACCTATTTAAACTGCTTTATGACTTTTATAGATGTATGACCCAAATTGTCTCATTTTATGATTTGAATTTCATTGCTATTGAATGCTAATCCTTGACCTGATTATTTTGGTTTTCATTTGTATCATCTAACTTTGCCAACTCACTTCTGAGTCATTGGATCTCACATGTGTCTTTTATTGATAATTCTCCAAATTTGAGAGATTTTAACCTAATTTCAGTAATTTGTGTTCTGCTTGTTACTGAAGTTTTATGTTTTATGAATTTTCAACATTTTTCTTCTCTATTTTACTACATTATGTGTTATTGTAATCATTTCCCTCTGACTTTGAAAAGAAGCCATCTCTTTTTGATTAAATAGTCATATTAATTTTTCTATAAAGTTTTAAATCTATCACTAAATAGCTGTCATACTTAAAAAACAGAACTGTGGCTTTTCAACTTCTCTTTGGGCAAGATTCAGTGTTTCTCTCCCGATCATTCCCATTCAATGCACTTTGAAATCTGTAGAATCATTCATCTTTAGTTTTTAAAGACTTAAAACAGTCCACATTTTCTTAAAAGCTGATTAGACTTTATGGTGGTAGTTAAAGCCAATATTAAAATAAAAATTACTATCCAACTAAAATTTTTGAGTACCTAAAAATCTAATGTCTTTCACTTAACATAAATGTTACAGATTTGTGTCTAAGGAAATAAAATTGTCCCTGAACAGTGCATAGAAAACTTATTACCAGAGTAGCTGATAGTACACATGTAAGCAGAAAATATCAGTATATACACACAAAGGTGACCATGTAACATTTCAGTTACATATGCTAGCAAGATTCAATGTGTTTTGTTTGTCACATCATTCTAAAAGATAAAGACAGAATTTTCTATGTTTTGTAAAAATATTATGAACACGCCCTGCCCACCCCCCCCCCAATATATACACAACAAAGATTTTGGATTTGGGGGTTTAAATAATACCATATGACTGTAAAAGAAAGACACAATGGCATTTGGAACCAGATAATAAAGAAATTTAGTTTTCATTTAAATCCACCTAAAATTATCTTGCAATGGCAGTGATTATCAGTCTTCTCTTCCCCCTGGAGACCACTACAGCTCTTGCTTCAGTGGAAATAGAAGGCTCATTGGACGTGAAGATTCCCAATAGTGACAATATAGCAATGAGACTCATTTCCAATTAATAAAGCCTTGAAACTAGGTATAGTAAAAATCACGTTCAATCTCAGATACAATTTTGAGAATTCACTCTCATACCATGGTAAGAAAATACAATGAATCAGATTTTATTTTAACACTTGAGTTTCTATCAGTCATGAAAGAATGCTCCAGAACATGGAATCTGACTGTTGAAGCTAAAGACAAAATGTTAGCCAGGACCCCAAAAGGTTATGTTAAGCACGCTGAACCCTTTTTTTATCTGCTTTAGCATAGTCCTACTAAATTTCAGAGTCCATGAACGCTCTAGTTTTCACAAGTGTTGTTAGGCAGGGAGCAAATCTGCAGGTAGCAGATACAGGCCAGAAGGGCAGTTCCTAAGGGTGGAGAAGCTGCAGGGGTTGGGGGTGAAGGGACTGGGGAAATACACAGCTAACTGCAAAGAGCAGGAACTTGAGGCTTTGAAGCATACACACCTGTGGAGCTGCAACTTTGTTATAAGAACACCTGTCAATCATGTCTATATCAATCACCTGGTAACATCCCACACCTCCTGTAAGCCCTCCCCCAGACCAGGCCAATAAAGGACACCTGGGAGTCCTCAATATCTTTCTCCACTCATGGAGACTGACTCGTTCCTCTCTGGAACATACTCTCGCTTTGTATAGCTCCCTTCTTTGCTGCCATAAAAGTTGTTTGTGTGGAATTACTTCCTGTCTATGGTCACTCCGTCACACCGGCCCTGCTTATGAATTTTCCAAGCAAGGAGCCAAAGAACCAGGACAACAGTCTTCCAAGACAGGGGTCCCCAACCTATGGTGAGTCATATAATTATTTCATCACATATTATAATGTAGTAATAAAACTAAAGTGCACAATAAATGTAATGTGCTTGAATCATCCCGAAACCATCTCCTCCTAACCCTCAACCTGCATGTGCCCTGCTCCCACCGTCCATGGAAAAATTGTCTTCCATGAAAATGGTTACAGGTGCCAAAAAGTTTAGGGACTGGTGATCCAAGAGGCCAGACCTGACAGTATAATTGCCCCAAAACTAATTTATCTGTGACCCCTCTACTGGTAAGAATCACTAGTTCCTCTAAAATAGTGGTGCTGGATTTTTGAAAGACTAGGGCTATATAAAACAATAACAAATGAACTTGTTTTACCCACCTTTTTTCTCTCAAACCCTCACCAAGAGCACTGCATAGCACAGTGCTATATAAATTGGATTATATTTATATAAATCTGGGTTTATCAAAATGTGTATAAAAGCACTTAGGTGCAGGTTGGCAGTGTCAACCACAGGAAAAGAGGATGGGGGCAAATATGAGGAGGCCAATGGGCATTTAGAACTTAACCTGCAATGGCAGAAACTTTCAGTTTCCCAATTCCGTGTACCCTATGGATACCTCAGAGGTTTGCATTGTGTATTTCCTCTGACAGGAGAATGAATATATTCTATTTTCACCCAGAGAAATACATGATGCACAGGGCTTTCTGGAAAGGACAAAGTCAGTTTTAAAACAATACCCTATCTTGAGATTCACGTTATCCCTGTACGTAAGCTTGGACTCAAGGCTTGGACTCAAGTCTTGGAATCATTACCTTTTCAGATATACCCCTTCTTTAGGCATTCAGGTTATAAAAATTGTCAAAACATATTCACCAGTCTGTCTAAAAATGTTTAGCCACAGAGTTGTTCTTAGGCAGCCTCTCTCCTTCCCAGGTGACTGGGTTTATACGTTAGGGAGACTAAGTTGCATAGTATTACTTAGTGCTTTTCCTTTCTGTTACGGAGCAGATAACTTACATATATCTTCAGGTCCTATAGCCCTTGAACTATACAGCATTATGTTTCAACCCACAGTAAGGAGAAAACATTTCAATTAAGTCTTTGTTTATTCTCCATTTGCTCTTCTGTAAAACTTTTCCTGCTCCAAAGGTTTAGAACAGAATGAGCAGAAATAATACTGCAAAGGTAATTTGTGGTTAAACTGTTATGTATTCCATTTTGGATTTAGCCTAGAGTGTGTGAGAGACATGCATACAATATATTAGATGATTAAGTATAAAATGTCCAACTTCCTTAAGTACTGACAGCTGATATCTCTGACATTTCACTTGGACACTTCTTGTTTTATGTTTATTGTGAACGTAAATCCTTATTCTTTCAGATGCATAGTTTGGCTTGTGATTAGCTTTCAAAAATGTTTTTAGAGCAATTTTTGTGAAGCCATGGATAAGTCAAAAGTTCATTGCGTATGAGTTTTGTTGTGGGACTGATGCAGCACAGACAGCTCTAAATATCAACAAAGTGCTTGGGAATGACATGGCTAATGAATGCACAGTAGGTTGATGGTTTGAGAAGTTCCATTCTGGTGATTTTAATATTAAAAATGAGCCACGTGGTCGACCTGAGACCCAGTGGATAAGGATGAGCAGAAAGCTATAGTGGAAGCGAATCCATCTCAACCTGTGAATTAGCACCAAGGTTTGACGTTACTATTCCAACAATATTGGACCATTTAAAACAAATGGGCAAGGTAAATATGCTGGATAGATGGGCACAGCATGAATTAAACGAGTGTAAGAAGAGAAATCGTCTTGAAGCCTGCCTTTCCTGGCTGTCATGACATAAAGGCAAACCATTTCTACACTGTATTGTTACATGTGATGAAAAATTGATTCTTTATGACAATTGCAAGGCACAACGGTTGTATAAAGATGAAGTGCCAAAACACAGTCCAAAATGAATATTCACCAAAAAAACCTAAAGGTGTCTGATTGGTGGTCCAGTGCTGGTATCATTACTTGTACTGCTTCTTGTTTGAGATATAATAAACTAAACTTTTGATTCAAAATCAGACACTTCATATTCAATGACCTAACAACAATCTGAGCAAATCAAATATTATGGAATAAATTATAATAGTACACATACACCCCCCCCATCCAATTCAAATGTTGAAGTCCTAACTCCCAGTACCTTGGAATTTGACTATATCTGGAGATAGTGCCTTTAAAAAGGTAATTAGGTTAAATAGGAGGACTCTAATTCAATATATTACTAGTTTCCTCATAAGAAAAGGAAGCGACACCAGGGACATCTGCACACAGAGAATAGGCCATGCAAGGACACATCTGCAAGCCAAGAAGAAAGGTCTCAGGAGAAACACAACCTGCCAATATTTTGATCTTGGACTTCTAGATGCTAGAACAGCGAGAAAATAATTTTCTATTGTTTAAGCCACCCAGTCCGTAGTATTTTGTTATGGAAACCCTAGCAGACCACCAAATCAAACCGAACAAACAAATAAGAAAACTGGCATTTATTGAGTATCTGTGTTCTAATTTCTCAAGCCTTCTATTTGACAATTAAGGGATGGGTAGATTAAGATATTTACCAATAATTTATCTAGACATATCATTTTGTGGTTATGAAAACTGACTGTGAAAAAAAGTGAAGTAGTCTTGCCTATTTCTCTAATCCTATTTTTCCCAACATTCCCATATATAATTTTTCTTCAGCCCCCAGGTTTTATTTCAACTCAGCCCACTCTCACCTTTTGCCCCCAGGAACTTTTGCACATACTATTCCTTCTGCCTAGTGTGCTCTTACCTAGTTCTGTTGGTGTACCGATTCCTATTTATTTTTCAGACTCTAATCTTACTTCCTTGGGAATGTGTTCCCTGCCATCTCAGATTAAATCAGTCCCCAATCCCATTAAGCATCTTGATGTTTGATACAAGTCATCCTCTTTCTCGAGATCTGATTTACAAAAGAAGGGCCCTTATCCTGTTTTGTCAGTTTTGCATCCAGCACGGACCATCGTGGCACACAGTAGTATTTAAAAATATCTGCTTGAGAAATAAAGAGTAAAATGTCCCCTAGATAACAAATGGTGAAACTAGGATTTAAAAGGGAGTCTGTCTTTATCCAAAGTCCAGGCTTTCTCTCTTTCCTCTCAAAAGTATATGTGTGTGTGTGTGCATTTGTACATATATATGCACACACATATATATGTATATGTATATATTGAGCAATTTAGGAAAGGACCAGAGAACAGAAATAATATAGAAATTTCTGAAATGAAATTCAGGTGAACCAACAGCATATATGGTTTCAAGTGACTAAGATGCCTCATCTTTTCTCCTACCTCTTGTGTGGTAGACCATAGTAATGTAAAATCTCCAGTGACATTGTCAAATGCTAATAAGTTGTATGAGTAGTTGTGGGAATGCAACTAGACTGGACTGAAAACGCCCACCTATATGTTGAGCTCTGTCAAACTTAAGTACGTGAATGATCTGACTGGGGACCTACTCCCCAAATTTACATAGTGAAATAAAAATTACTGTTGAATATGCAGTGTACTGACCATTCCAGGACAGGATGTAAGAGACACACTTTCAGTGTAAGCCCTACACCAACTCCCAGCATTTCAGCAACCCAACAGGCAGATTTTTAGATTCAGGAGTGAAATGAGGTAGGTCCAGGTTCTCAGAAGATGATTTCATCACACAAATCATTTTGAATGTGCTTTATGATCCTCCACTTATTTCTCTAAACAAGCAGACTTGCTCTGTCACCTCCACTTCTTGGTGTGTTCTTGAACCCTTTTGGCTGATGTGAGTACTTTGGGGGCAGTCACAACATGGCCAAAGACTCTTTTAAGGATTATCAATGGTAAAAAGAAAAGTAACAAATTAAATTTCAAAATTAATCTGCTGGCTTGCTTATCTTCTCAATAATTGAGAAAAATAAAATTTTAAAGACATGAGTATTCAGAAATGATGATCATCATATTTTAAAATCTTTTTGTTTTTATGATTTTTTTCAAATAATAGAAAATGTAAATATACTCTAAATTATCCTAATTTGTGGAGTTTTCTTGGTGTTCTTTTTCTAAAGTAGGTATTTTAACTCAAGAAAATATTACTAGATATAGCTTAATTGCTCTTAAAGATAATGATAATTGGTTATATTGTTCTTGATTAAATTTAATCAGTGATCTTAGTATTAAATACTCTAATGTCAATTATTTTAGGGTTGAATATTTTACAGCTCCTGGAATTTAATTTAATTAAAATCACTATAATTAATGTGAGGTATTAGCCATGTCACTGATATTTAATCTCAGTTACAGATGTGAAAATATATTTAAAAATCCATTTACTTGGGGAAAAGATCTGAAATTCTAGCAGAGAACGGCCTTTCAGAAGAATCATGACATGATGTAAAAACCTTTTATTCCACATACAAATACAAAGGAAAGAAATGTTTATTTATGTGGTTCTTTAGAGTATGCACCCTGAAAAAAAAATGGGCCAGAATAATGCTTGGTTTGGAATTAGACACAAAACAACTCAATTGCATGGTATTTTCAATACTAAATTCAAAGCTTTTAGCTGCTCTTTGTTCAGCTGTCCTAATTGCTAGAAAATCTGACTATGGCTCAATGAGTGCAAACAGTTACTTTGCCAGTAGGAAACCTCATGGGCAGTGGAATAATCCAACCCTAACATGTAGACCAGAACCAACAGTGCTCACAGAGAAGGTGGCATCTTGGCAACTTAAGGGCTTTCTGTCCATGAAAAGGCCACTGCATTAGAAACACACTTATTTAGGATGGAAGAGACTAGCTGGTACATTTCTAGGAACACAATTATTGCTATAAACTAAAACTCACAATTTCATTTTCCAAGTCCATTAAACCAATGCCTAAGTTTTATGAAGAAATCAAAAATGAATAAATCGTAACTCTGCCAATTGATATATTACTTTTTCACTGGAGAAATAAAACAGAAATATCAAGCAACCACATAAAAGGAGAAAACAGTACATTTTTGAATACAAAAATGAATGGCACACTTTAGTGGCATTAGACATGAAAGAGATCATTAAGACGGAAAACATAAGAAACATTTTAGGTAATAAATGGGGCTTAAGTAAGATCTCAATTATAAGTAGCATTTAAGTGGGTAAAATAGGAACTTTGACAAGTGAGGAAACAGGATTCCACGAAGGGCCAGAAGGATTCATAGCCAAGCTGAGGTCTTAAGACAACTAGGAGACTGATCTAAGCGTAGCATAAAATTCCTATTGTGGAGCTGTCAGAGGTACAGAGAATTAAATGAGAATAACCTAAATTGGAGAGATGGGGGCTTGAATTCCAAATGGACATGTTTAGATGTAATTCTTTTGGCAATGATCTGTCATTCAAAGTCCTAAATCAGGGAGTTTATTTTACTTTTTTCAAAGTTGTGATAGGGTAGTGGAAGCTAAGGACAATTCCATATCCCCTGTGGAAATTACCTGAATATGTCATGGGAATTGAATATGTCTCCTTAACAGAAATATCCATTATATCTAATTCCCTTTAGAAAGCCAATTTGCAGTTGGAATTTAATAAATATCTTCTAAGCTAAATGAATATAGAATATCCCCAGATATCTGGGATAATTTGATCTTATAAAAATAGTGTATCAAAATACCACATTTACCCCATAAATATGTACAGCTATTATGTATCAATAAAAATAGAGTATTGTCATCAAATCTCTAAATTGATGTCTATATCTTTTTTTTTCTGTTTGTCTGAATAGACAATTTATGTGCTTTAATCCTTCTTGAAACAGTAGATTTATTTTGATTTTAAAGTAATTTCTTTGTATCTTTATAATTGATTAAATCAATTAAGTTTTCTTCAATATAAATAAGATAAGCAATCAACAACGTGGATACACACATGTTCAGGTTCTATGGGTGGGTTTATTGCTGTCAATGAGAAACAGTTTTAACCATAAGATTGAAGTCAGAGTAATTTCTAAACCTTGACCATTGTAATGCACAAGAATAATCAGTTGAGAGAGTTGATTTGCAACATGATGAAATTTTGCTATTTGCTGTCTTTTGGAATATTTATTTACAAGATTGACCTATTTATTTATTTACAAGATTTGCTTATTTTATACATCCCTTCCAATCTTGGCTAACACATCTGCAAGTTTAGAACTTGCTGTGTTATGATATGGCAGCCATGAGAATAATATCACAGTATGTCACCCCCACATCTCTATGGTGTTCAGCATTTACTTCACCTTTCCTGACATCTACCTTGAATGCCTAAACATAATGGATAGAATTTATGGCACACTATACTTTTCTTCCAGGTTCTAATTAGTGGAGAATAGTTAATGATTTCTGTTATGTAAGTACAAATGACAAATATGAACAATCATTGCAAGTTTGGCAGAAGAACAATTAAAGGTAGTTCAAACACCAGTGGTCCTCAGGAGAGTTCTATATATACTTAGAGTTATGCAAAAAAAAAAATCTGTTCTACTCATTTGACCTTTAAAGCATCCTGTGTACTGATTTTAGAGAAAGCATTAAAAGGCCTTGATGGAAAAATTTTACACCGCATGGTGAGCTAGGCAAACTGTTCATCAGCAAATGCTAAACAATAATGTTGTAAGACTGTTTTTCTACGTTCAGTCAATTCATGTTAGATTCAATCGAGCACAATCAGAACAGCATTGCCTCTACTTTAATGAGCCTAAGGGGAAAGATACGACTGCTGTTAAACAGTGTGTCTCTTGAATAAAATAACAACCCTGCTAGATGAAATATTAGAATTTCATTTTTGGCAAAGAAAAGCTGATGGTCTACATAGTTATAATGGAGGCGTGCTTACCTTTCATCTTCCTTCACATAGCTGCCAGCTCTCTGAATATGTGTATGAGAAAAGATGATATGCCATCCTTGTATTCATTTATAATGAATAATTGATTTTAGAAATGATAACAGTTTTGAAAACAAGAATAACCATGTAGAATTTTAAGTATGAAAGAAAAAAATTCCACACTTATCCGAAGGCAAAAGCCTGCACAATGTGTACATAGATAATAGTATTCTGACGGTGAAGCTGATTACCCTCTGTGATAATGCATAGAAATTATTCTAAAATAATAAAAATCATAATATGTTTGAAAGAAAAACTTCAAATGTAATATGTCTATAAATAATTTCCCACCATGATATGTTTGTTCCCCAATATCTTTCGTTTTTCTGTTCATTTACTCAGATCAAATGTCATAGCAAGTCTGTAGTTTGGAGTTGATAGACAAAGGCTAATCACCTGATGTATTCCTATTCATGCAGAAAACTTAAGGAATTAAATTCCATGTGGCTAACACTAATTGAGAAAGATATGACTTGAGATTTTAACAGAAACTATTAATATTATCAGGTCCAACTCCAATAAAAAGTCGAATTCCATACTCAATGAAGATCAATATAGCTTCAGATTATAAAATAATATGAAAGGTCTTTTTACACAATAGGTTGCAAAATCAATCATATTGATGCTCTCAGGACTCTAAGTACCAAAATATGTTCAGTCAGGGTTTTACCAGATAAACAGAGCTAGAAGAAAATAAAAATTAAGAGATTTATTTCAAGGAATTGCTTTATGTGATTGTGGGGTCTGGCTGGACAGTCACAAAATTTGCAGGGCAGGCCAGCAACTTGATAGTGAATCATTAAAATTGCCTATAATTTGATTCAATAATTCACTTCTAGGAGTACTTCATAAAGAAATAAGTAGGCCGGGTGTGGTGGCTCATGCCTATAATCCTAGCACTCTGGGAGGCCAAGGTGGGTGGATCGCTTGAGGTCAGGAGTTCGAGACCAGCCTGAGCAAGAGTAAGACCCCTGTCTCTACTAAAAATAGAAAGAAATTATCTGGCCAACTAAAATATATATATGTAGAAAAAATTAGCCGGGCATGGTGGCACATGTCTGTAGTCCCAGCTACTCCAGAGGCTGAGGCAGCAGGATCGCTTAAGCCCAGGAGTTTGAAGTTGCTGTGAGCTAGGCTGATGCCACCGCACTCATTCTAGCCTGGGCAACAGTGTGAGACTCTGTCTAAAAAAAAAAAAAAAAAAAAGAAAAGAAACAAACAAGGATGAGATGACTTTCCAAGATTTAAATATCACATAATTGTGATGTAGTTTTTATAATTTCAAAATCCTAGAAACTGAATAATATGATTCACTTAAATAAATTGTGATATATTCATATAAGAGAAAATTATTCAAACCAGAAATTGATGCAGTTGTATAGTTATTGACCTATATTTTATAGATACAGTTGTACAAACCAAGTGATAAAAGAGTCAAGGAGGTTTCTTTAGGTGATTAGACATTAGGCAAATTTTTTTTTTTAATTATGATGAGCTCATATTGCTTCTGTAATCAGGAAAAAAAAACTCTCAAGTCCATATATATTTAACTGAAAGTTCATGTAACTGAAAGTTACCCTTTCAGTTGTCATATCCAAAGCTCAAATAAAAATGATATCTTTATGGTTTCATTTATGAGAAATGAGGTCATTACCAGTGTTAATGAATAATTACTATTGCTATTTTAAAATCACAAAACAGTACAAACTATTTTTCAAAACATTAAATTTTGGAGGATGATTAGAGCAGAAGTAGCTGTGCTTTTTATTTTTATCATTTAATGAATAGCTTCCTGGAAGCTATATCCTCCCTATGATATTTTTAACAGTTTAATTGTAAGAAGTAATTAACCCAGAAAGCTTCTAATTTGCTTCCTAAATGAAGAATCCAAGAATATCTATAGGGTTCTAAAAATGTTCAACAAATTTTACTCCCATATTCTTAATATAGGGAATATCATTCAAAAAAATTTCAAAACTTTCTATCAAAGCCTTGATATTGGCTACATGACTATACCTGGTCTTAATTCAATTAAGTTTATATCATGCTATAGATAGAAGGAGGATGTGAAGAATCCATGTAAACATTTTTTAAGGGAAAAATAAGTATGTGCATCATAGACATGATTTAACTAATTGATTGTATTTATTGTAAATTCACTAAAAAAGGTATGAATGTGTTTTAGTGTGTGTGTAAAATGTGACCATATTCACATATGTAGAACACTACACACAACTACAGACTTTCCATGTCATGAAAATATTACTAAAGTTGACCATATGTTGGGCCATGTAGCCTGAGTCAATACATTTCAAAGAATTAAAAGCATAGAATATTTTCTTAACAACCTTGATTGGAACTAAATTTGGAATATAAAAAATAACCAGACAGTCCCTGTATATTTGTAAATTTGGGAACACAATTCTGGATAATTTTCAGCCCAAAGAAAAGAACTCACAAAGGAAAATAAAAAAGATTTTGAGCAGATAACAGTGAAAAATAAAACTTGTTGAATATAGGTAAATTTAAGTTTAGAAAAAACTTTTCAATCTTGAGAGCATATATTAGATTAGAAACCTTAGAAACATAAGAGTAAACTAAGCACAGAGGAAGTTAAAGGAAATAAATCATAAAGATAAGAGCAGAAGTTAATGTGGTAGAAAACAAATAGAGAATGGAGACTATCAACAATGCCAAAAGTGTATTCTTTGAAATTTACTGCTCTCTGCCAATCTTGATCTACAAAACAAATAAAATAAGAAAAGACACAAATAACCAATATCACACACAAAATGGCAGACATCATTAAAGTTCCAACACCAATAAAAAGTATAATAAAAGGAAATAATAAAATACGTTATGCCAATAACTTTGAAAATTAAGATTAAAAGAAAAATTCCCAGAAAAATACAATGTGACAAAAATGACATGAAAATACATAGATAAGGCCGGGCGCGGTGGCTCATGCCTGTAATCCTAGCACTCTGGGAGGCCGAGACGAGAGGATCGCTCAAGGTCAGGAGTTCGAGACCAGCCTGAGCAAGAGCGAGACCCTGTCTCTACTAAAAATAGAAAGAAATTATATGGACAACTAAAATATATATAGAAAAAATTAGCCGGGCATGGTGGCACATGCCTGTAGTCCCAGCTACTCGGGAGGCTGAGGCAGTAGGATCGCTTGAGCCCAGGAGTTTGAGGTTGCTGTGAGCTAGGCTGACACCATGGCACTCACTCTAGCCCGGGCAACAAAGTGAGACTCTGTCTCAAAAAAAAAAAGAAAATACATAGATAATATATATCAATTAAATACATTGAATCCATATTTAACTCAAGGAAAACTCAAAATTCCCAGACAGGTAGTTGTACTAGTGAATTCTATCATACACAAAAGGTAGTTACAACATCAATGTAACACAATCTTTCTGAGTAATGTAAGAACAGCATAACCTTGATACAAAAATTTTACCAGAACAGTACAAGAACAGAAATTGGAAAGCCTATCTCTCTCATTAACATATGTAGAAATTCCCTAAAATATAGAAAAGTGAATCCAGTGTTATATAAGAAAGGCATACATCATGACCAAGTTAGACTTATTACAGGAATATATTCAAATACTCAAAAACCAGCCAACATAATTTATCACAATTAAGAGAATTGGAAACTATTCCTTATGCTCTTCTGTATTATTAGATTTGATAACATGTGCAAGTATTGTTTGGATCCAAGTGCCTTCTTGACATCTCCATTTACATGTCTCAAATGCACCTTAAATTTAAAAATTAGAGAAAATAACAGAAAAGGATATTCAATAAAAATGAATCAAAAAACTGAGCAAAAGAAGAGAATATACTGTACAAAATATCTTGACTGATAAAGCGTAAGTGTTACAAGCAATGTGGTATTGGTACGAAGGTAGAAATATGGACCAATGAAAGAGAAAGAGAGCCTGGGAAGACACAGACCCATCCCCTACAGCCAAAACAATGCTGAGATGGAAAAATGAAGTAGGAGAACTTACTCTACTGGGTAATAAAAATTTTATTTTTAGAGTAAGTCTTAAGACAGTGATGTATTGGTACAAGGGTAAAAAAAATTGACCAGCAGAACAGAATAAAAAGTCTAGAAACAGACCTATCGTATGGACATGATTTATGACAGAAGTAACATTGCAGAACAGTGGAGAACATATAGGCTTTTTCCACTTATGTCACTGAGTCAATTGGATTTCCATAAGGAAAAAATAAAATTGATACATACCTGGGACTACATAAAAAAATCAATCTCAGATGGATTGTAGATCTAAATGTCAATAGTAAAGCATATTTTAAAAAATGGAATAGAGAACAAGAGCAACAACAAAACACTAATCATTAACTTAATGATTTATCAATTGGTATAAACTAAAATTAAAAACTTCTGGCTAAAATGTTAGTTCTACTTTTAGTTCTTTGAGGTATCTCCATACTACTGTCCACAGAGGTTGTACTATTAATAGTTTGCAGACCCACTAGCAGTGTATGAGTGTTCCTATCTCTCCACATCCATGCCAACATTTATTGTTTTGGGACTTTTTTTTGGTAAAAGCCATTCTCACTGGAATAAAGTGATATCTCATTGTGGTTTTGATTTGCATTTCCCTGGTGATTAGACATGCTAAGCATTTTTTCATATGGTTGTTGGCCATTGTTCTGTCTTCTTTTGAAAAGTTTCTGTTCATGTACTTTGCCCACTGTTTGAGAAGGTTGTTTGATTTTTTTTTCTTGTTGATTTTCCTGAGTTCTATATAGATTCTAGTTACCAGCCCTTTATCAGATGTATAACATGCAAATATTTTCTCCCATTCTGTAGGTTGTCTGTTTGCTCTAATGATAGTTTCCTTGGCTGTGCAGAAGCTTTTTAGTTTGATCAGGTCCCATCTATTTATTTTTGTTGTTGCCATGATTGCTTTTGGGGTCTTCGTCATAAATTCTTTGCCTAGGCATTTACCTAAAGGGAAAAAAAAAGAAAAAAAGCAAAAAAGGGACAATAAAATTCTTGTAATATATTTAACCAGTAATCTGTCTCAAACATAGACAGAACTTTAAGCCTTTTTTTCTTAAATCCTTAACAGAAATGCATGCACCAAACAATATGTACAAGCATGTATATAGTAACATTAATAGACTGAAAATTGTGGAAAAAAAAATCAAATGTATACCAATATTAGAATAATATTTGAAATATCCCATGATATACCTTGAAAATTAGCAAACTACTATTAAATTCAAATAACAAAGATGAATATTGGAAACAATGTTGAATGAAGATGGAGGGGTTGTGTGTATGTGTCTCTGTGTGTGTGTGTGTGTGTGTGTGTGTGTGTATTGGGGTGGAGAGGCCTGGCTAGTAATTTTGTAGGTTTTGGCCTAGGTAGTGGTTATTTGGAAATGTTCACAATATGATATTTCATAGAGCTTTACTATTTACACTTTTATTATGTATGTTATAATTCAATAAAAAGTTTATGTCACATATTTATAGTAAGGAATGACATTGATAGATGGATGCTATGTGGGTGTCTTTTATAATATGTGTTCTATTATCTTGAAAAGGATTATAATAAAGGTTACTTGCTTGGTAGATAAAAAGATAAATTGATTAGATCGGGGATCCACCAACTTTTTCTGTAAGGATTAGATAGTAAATATTTTTGGCCTTTTGGGACTTAAAGTCTTATTGTTATTACTCAACTCTGCCATGAGAGCAGCAATAGATTATATATATATAAAGAAACATGCATCTGTGATCCAATTAAACTTTATTTACTAAGAGGTGGCAGACAAGATTTTCCTCATGGGTGTAGTTTGCCAATCCATGGATCCAATGATGAGTTAAACATATGGCTAGAGTAAATGAGACATGTATATCTACATATTGGAGAGTTATTGAAGTTGTTTATCTTTCTAAAAAAATTGAGCATATGGAAATTATTACTCTAAGTCTCCTAATTAAGTTATATTTGATTTATTTTTTATTTTTACATGCTTTACTTCTTGGTATGATTTATATTTCTACAACTAATTATGTTCTGGAATATTTCTGTTTGCCGCCTAATTGGACACTGTATAGACACGTTTAAATCTTACCCTTTTTAATATTTTTCACTCATACAAAAAATTCAACAATGTAAACAACTGAAGTAGAATAATATACTCGAACATCATTTCAGTTACTATTGAGAAAGATTTATTATTAGGATTTATTTATTTCATTAGGTGATTGGTACAATTTGTTGCTTTGTCAAAATTTAACTTTGTATTTAGGTACTAAAAACATTAGGGATTTCTAATTTAGAACAGATTAAGCTACTTCTGGCTTTGTTGGTTTTATGGTGAGATAATCTATTTACTTAAATTCTTCTTTTGGTAATATCTTAATTAATTGGTCAGGAAAAAATATTTATACAACACATACAAAAACCATAAATTTCTTTCCTAAATGGTTGCAGGCAGGAATTGGATCCATGTAAAGCTGAACTGACTATTTTAGGGAGGATTATAAAAACAAGCGAAAGTATCTATTATACTGGAGAATCCCTGCCAAAATCAGGATCTGTCTTTATTGGTGGATTTCCAGATCTTCATGGGAAAAACCAGGTATTTCTGTTAATTTTTTAAAAATATTAATTATGTCATTGTATTGAAAAAAGAAAAAAGGAAAACTTTATTTAGAAAAAGGTTCCTGCTTAGTGGGGCCATATGCATGGTTTCAATAAAAAGTTTTGGAGCAATTCTGTTAATACTAATGTATGTATTTTTATCTATCATACTAAAGTACACTAAAAGTTTACTGTACTCATTAAACATAATTGCTCCAATATCAGTAATTTTTTTCATCTTATGACTATAGTATGTATATTACATTTCTTGATAATATTAAGCATACTGGCTTTTGCACACCCCTAAGCTAGTGATTTTCCCTGGAAGTGTGAGTGGGTTGACTTAATAACACGCCAAAAATATGATTTGAGAAATGGAACTGGAAGAACTAGTCTCTGTTTCATATAAGCTTACTAAAATGTGAGAACTTTCTCAACAGAGTTTTGTACATATGCAAGCCCACTTGAAAATTCCATTTAGATAATTAACTTATTGTCTTCATTATTAAGCTATATTTTAAGATAATAGCTTGAATACTAACACACTATTATTTGGTTCATTTACGTTATTGCAGAGAATTGCTTTAAAAATTTAAGGTTGTTTGTTAAGCATACCAATAGCTTATTACATTTATGAGTCTTTTCTCTTATTATATTTACCACTGTATTTATGTATTTGAATGTACTGTATTTATATTATTGGAAATATAAAATGCTATTATTTTAAAGTCTCACAGGTAATACAAATTGATATAAATCTACTTATTATAAGTATTGTGACTCTGGTGTATACAAGATAAAAAAAATTTTAAAAGCAAATATACATAAAGAACAAAATTTACTTGCATATTTGATGTGACACATATGCCTTTAATGAAATAAGAAAATTCTATATCTGTAAACATGAAGAAATTATTCTAGATTCAAATTTACTCCATTAGCAGTTTATTTATTGATCATTAAACAGATTTTTGTGACTTTTTCTGTAATATTCTTGTGTTTTATTAACTTTTTTCTAGATAAACAAACCTATAAGCTCCATAAGAGTAGAAATTATGTTTTGTTTACCTTTCTATACACCGAGGCAAGGACAGTTTCTGTCACATAGTTGGAACTCAATGAACAGCTTTTAAATGAAGATGTCAGTTAAAGAATGGATGGAAAGATTCTAAAAACTTACATAAATAAACATTTAGTCATTTGTATCTGGATTGATCTCTTATTTCATAGCTATGTATGTATTTTCCCAGGTAAAAGAGAGGTTTTTATGTAGAATTTATTTTTCATGAGCATACATTAATTAAATGTACATTCTCAAGACTCAAGGAGCTATACTTGTATATAAATAGAGTTAAATATTTCCTCTTTTATAAATATGAACAATATGCAGAAGCAATATAGAAAAGTGGAAAAGGACATCTCCTGGCCTCCCTAGAGAAGTAGGTGAGTTTATAATTAGGCAGAGATTTGAGGGAAGATCAAGTGTCTGCCAGGTAAATAGCATATAGGCTGTCCTTCCAGACAGAGGCAATATCACACATACGCAGGCTTAGGTAATGGAAGGGTCTGAAGAGAGGGCAGGGGAAATAGAAATAATTCATTATTGTGGAGATATGGAGTTTGATATGAAGTGAGCAAGAGGAAAATTCGACTTTGAATAGATGAGCAGGAGCCAGAGCATAAGGGATCCTATATAAAATGCAAAGTAGTGTAGATTTATTAATATATGCTAGTACCTAGGGGAAGCATTTAAGAATTTTGAATAGGAAGTGACATTATGCTGTTTTCACTCTGAAGTGTAGAACTGGAGCGGTTTCGACTGCAGAGTAAAAATTAGTAAAGTTAGGTAATAGCAATATTAAACAAGAAATGATATAGCAATAGGGTGGGAGGATGACTATGCAAACTATGAACTTAATTATAGGTAAGAAGATACAAAATTTGGAATTTGAATGACCAGATTAGCTTACGTAAATAGAGAATTTATAGTGCCACTGTTAAAACGAAGTACATAATATTATTTACAGGGAAAATGGCAGATTCATTATTGCATTTCAGTTAGTACTTTTGGGAAGGGGTAATTTTCAGCTATTTAACAACTGGTTTGTCATCACTAATCAATCAGTCCATCATATCAGTACATTCCTGCTGAATGTCATTCCTATCAGTGGGATGTTATGATACGGAATAAGTCATTTGAAATGTGGGCCTTGAGTTCACAAGAGATCCTGAATATATGCCTGTGGGAGACTTTGCACAGGGGACAGTGGAAGCCATAGCCATTGACTGAATTGATTTTGTAGATCAAGAGAAAAGAGGTTTGAGAATTGGGGATCGGCAATCAAGGACTGAGCTAAGAAAGAGGTTCTCATAAAGGCGGTTAAGGGATAGAGACATTGGCAATAGACAAAGGAAAAAGAAAATGTCACAAAGGCCAAAGGTGCAGAGAGTTTCCAAAAGGAGCATCTATCTGTTCACCACCAACACTACAAAAGGTCACCCAACTGTTTTAGGAGAACAATAGAAACAGAAACCAATTATGATATTATGAGGAAGAATAAATGGACTGGAAGCAGCAGCAGAGTTATTATAGGTTACTTCTTTTACAAGCTTGTTAATAAAAGAGAGAGAGGTGGTTATGTAGGCGAAGACAGAGTGTTAAAGTTGCAGAGATATATAATAATAATTGACTATATTCCTAAAGATTTTTTTCTGCCAAAACCTTGTCTGAAAGGATTGTCATTTAAAAAAGGATTATCTCAGTAAAACCTTGGTAGTCATTTTGTGATGTATGGTAACTAGACCTTGTTGCAATCAGATTTAGAAAAACATTCAATGTGTGGACCAATAAAGTTACCTTGAAATTAAAGAGGCAGCCAGCTAAGCAAGTTTTCCCTTCTTGTTAAATATGCTGTGTTTAAAAGATTTTATGTCAGCTCCTTAATGATTTTTTATTCTTTTCTTACACTGTTACAGAGTTGCAGTAACGGTGTGTGTTTGTACAAGAATGTATTTGGGTGACATACACTTATATTCCTATATACTAAATGACTGATACAAGCAAACTATAAAATGTATTCAGATGATAATAAAGAAAAATCATATGATAAATCAGAAAAAAAGATAGGAAAACCAACTTGTGGAATTTGTTTCTGTGCTATGCAACCCCCCTGAATATCTAAGTATCAGGCAGGCTCTAACTTTCTAATTATTGTGTTCTGATTAAGAGCTGCTGTTTAAGCACAGTGGGTTGTTAGTGCTCAGAAAATTAAAAACAACAGGTTTGTAGTACAAAACATTAAGGAAAAGAACTATAGTTGATTCCTTGAGCCCAAAAGTGCTAAGTTACATTTATCCTCTCACCTCTAACTTTCTAATAATGTCTTTGTGAACTGGCCAGAGTCCCTCCACAGGATGAGAGTCCCTAATACAATGCCTATGTGCTGACAGTTTGTTTAATGCTTCCTTTAACGAAATCCCACAGAGCTCAGTATGTGAGAAGAGAATGAAACAGTTAGACACTTTCAATTTTGTGCCTGGAGTGTAAAAAACTCTGCTTCCCTTGATGACAATAAATGATGATAACTTTTAAAGTCCAAGAGTAAATGCCCCCTCTCTGGGGGTAGGAAAACACTTTCCTTGGTAGTTCTTTAATTGCTTACACTTTTTAGTACATGGACTCTCACTTTTGGGTCCAAGTTACTTAAGGACACCAAGCCTTAATCCCTAATAAATGCAGACCAAGCTACAAAGGTACCAGCTAGTCTCTTTGCTAAATAAAAGAGGAAATAAAATAATTGTGAAAATAAATAAATATTATTAATCCATTAGTAGTTTTCTTAATACAAAAGTTGATAACATAAGTTCTAGAAAGATGCTACTTTTTTTTCCTACATGCAAGTTGGTCACTAAGATTAAAGACAATATATGATGGCACATACTATTGTATTGGACTGGAATTTCTGAAGAATTAGCAACTCATTCTAAGAATCTAAACATTCTTCTTAATTTTAAATTTCGGCCGGGCGCGGTGGCTCACGCCTGTAATCCTAGCACTCTGGGAGGCCGAGGCGGGTGGATTGCTCAAGGTCAGGAGTTCAAGACCAGCCTGAGCGAGACCCCGTCTCTACTAAAAATAGAAAGACATTATATGGACAACTAAAAAAAATCTATATAGAAAAAATTAGCCGGGCATAGTGGCGCATGCCTGTAGTCCCAGCTACTCGGGAGGCTGAGGCAGTAGGATCGCTTAAGCCGAGGAGTCTGAGGTTGCTGTGAGCTAAGCTGACGCCACGGCACTCACTCTAGCCTGGGCAACAAAGTGAGACTCTGTCTCAACAAAAAAAAAAAAAAAAAAAAAAAAAAAAAATTTCAACATGATGAAGGAGTTCAGTAATTTTTAAAATATTCGATAAATCCATTTAGAAATAACATTTTGGTAAAGAAAAGTATTATCTGCCTTATGTATGTTCAAGACATTGATTTACAAATTCAATAATTACTTTGCTACAAATTCATTCACTTTTATAAAAAGGCCTATCAATCATTAGCTATAAAAATCCTTTAGCCAAAATATCATTATTCTTAATAGTCTGAAACATGAAGATAAAATACCATAGAAGCCAGAAGAAGAGGAAGTTTCGAGAAGGAGGGACTGTTCAATCTTGCTAAAGTCAGGTCTGGTAAAAACAAGGGCTGAAAAGTACCTACTGGATTCATTGACATGACTATTATTGATAAACTTTATAAGAGAAATGACCACCTCTATTTAAGCTCATAATGGTGAATAAAGGAACACCACATGTATTCTGCTAAGAACTAGTGGTTTCCTCTGGAAAAAGGGGAGCATTCTAGGTGAATTTGCTTCCTGTTAACTAAGTATATAAATTGTAACAATGGGGAGAAAGGTTAATTTTAAAAAAAAAAAAAACAACCTACATTGAAAATCCGTTTGGCATCACCCAAAAAGTCAAAGATGTGCATATCCCAAACAAGAAAATGTTCCTATTTAGGTGGAATTCTCTTATGTATATATAAGAAGACATGTACTGGAATATTTGTAGCAAAGTATTTGTAACATAAAACAGATATATTCACTTACAGTAGTATGTATATATACTACAAACACATAGAGTTACATTCCAAAAAGCTTAACATAGAAGGCAAAAAAGGTCATGAATGAATATCTACATTATATAAATTCCCCAAATAGGAGAATCTGAGCAATATATAATCTTTGGTATACACATATATAATATGTTTGATAGATTATAAAGAAAGGAAGGACTAATAAACTCAAAAATCAGTATAGGATATGGACAAGAGATCAAAGAGGAGTTCTCAGGGTTCAAAGCAGGGTTCAAAGCAGGTCTCAAAGTTGTTTGTAATGTCTTACACTAACTAGGTGGAGAGTAGCTGTGTATTTATTTTATTATTGGTCTTTAAAGTATTCACATATATATGTATGTATATATACATGTGGGTGTTACATATAGTATTATGGTATAATTTATGTTTTTAAAAAGTGCCTGTAATATAGTAATCTGTTAAAATCATGTGGTATACAGCAATTTAGTTAACAACAAGCAGACTTACCAGATTTATACCAATAATTACATAAAATTAAGAATTCCAACTTCAATTTCATTAACATCGTGGTTTTGTTTCTCTTTAATTTGTCAATTTGTTTTTGTTTTATAGATTTGTGAAGCAATAAATAGGAATTTGTATCTGCCTTTGTATTTCACATAAATGTGTAATTTATGTTTACTAAAATTATTTAAATTAATGCTGAAGAATTCTGAAACATTTTTCTTGGAAAATATCAGTATGTCACTCAGCTGTGAGCAATATTAGCAGTGAGTCTGAAAAGCATCGAGGCTGTAAATGAGAAGAGAGCAGATAGAGGGTCGTGTGGTTTCCCAAGTCAGTTACACACGATGTGATCGCTGACTACAATCCCAAATACAAATGAACATATTTACATTCATTCTACAAGTTCTTGTCTCAAGCATATAGTTTTTAAGCATACCCCATAAGTTTTTGGCACTGAAGTCAAACTTTTTGCCTTCAAAGAGAAAGATGTCTGTAATGCAATGCTTTCTAATCTACTCTGGAATTTAAAAAAAGAAATTGCAAATGGGCAAATATTGCTACATGCAGGAAAATAATATATGTATTTTATACATTTGTATTATATTTTCAGAAACAATTTGGATTTGTAGAAAAGAATACCAGACTTGAAATGCGGACATCTGATTTTTAATAATATCTCTACCAAAAAATAATGAGTTTTGTGACATTGTTAACCATTGCTTGAAGTCTCTGTGCCTCAGGCTACTTTTCCATAAATAAGGAAGTTGGACTACATTATATTTTGAAGTATATTCTAGTTCAAGATGATTCTATACATATATATGTAACATTCTATTTACTTAGCATGTGAATTGCACAGACATTCTTTGCATTAAGATACTATTGCAGTAACAAATTCTGTTATACTCTGCTCACCTAGGATCACCTCACTTTTATGGGATATCCCGGAAGACACCTTTTGAGAGACTCCCATCTGGTGTTACTTCTGTTTCTCCCTAAATTTCCATTTAATTGTAAAAGGTCTCAAAGGGTTTTTATTTTAAAATTAACAAACAAATCAACAAAGCCCCATGATAACACACCTTAGGTCCATAACTTAAACTGTGAAAAAATACAGAACAAAATTGAGACAAAAGAATATATTCACTTTTTCTCTATGTTAATAGATTTATTAAACTCAAAGTCCTTCAATATTTCCTTGCAAATAGTTAGGGGAAAATGGGTAAAGGAAAGCAAGAAGTAATCTAGTTTATATTAGTTACAGATTCTAGTATTACAGATCACAATTTAAAAACCCTATTTAATTTTGCAGCATAAT
Source organism: Eulemur rufifrons (assembly GCF_041146395.1). NCBI lineage: Eukaryota > Metazoa > Chordata > Mammalia > Primates > Lemuridae > Eulemur > Eulemur rufifrons. The sequence continues at coordinate 27,383,816 of NC_090997.1, read as the reverse complement.
CTATATAACTCAATAGTGAGTAAAATAAAATCAATTTTTGGCGTAAGTGCTTTGGGACTATTAATTTGTGAGATAGTTTTCTAGTAAAATTTAAGGACTTAAGGCTAATTTAGCCAAAGGTTAAAGAACAGAACCCCCAGGTGAATGATCTCACATAAGAAAATCATGATGTAAAATTTAAGGAGGCTGAGAATTGGGAAAATAAGCGAAGCATGAATTCAGAGAATTTGCAGCATAATCCATAAAGATGAAAATAAAGTACTTCACAGAGTCAATTATAAAATGTTACATAATTCAAAGTTATTAAAACTGCTTTTATCAGTCACTGTATTGGCTCCTTTAAAGGCAGAAACTGAGCAGTGCCTAGTTACATGGCATGATAAGACAAAACTAGTTTTCTGATAATTAAGAACCAACCCTTTAGTTACTAAGACTTTGTCAACTTATTGTTTTTGAGATATGCTCCATTTTCTCCATGACATAAGGTAGTACTTTCTTAAGAATTCAGTAATATCACAAGTACTAATTCAGAAGGGGCAGTAGAGACCCAGGAAAAAGAATCAGAGATAGGAAGTTGCAATCTTGCCTCCCTCAATTCATAGTCATGGAGACTTAGCAAGCTACTTATCTTTGCTTGGCCTTTCTCTTCACCTGCAAAATAAGGACTCCACCTTCTTAGAGTTGTAGTAAGAATGACTGAGGTATTGCACAGTATACATTTAATAACTGTTATCCTTTACTACTATTTTAAGTTTCTTATAATACTTATATATAATTATATCATATATATAATATATATGATATAATTATATATAATATGTATTATACTTATTATATATAATTATACTACTATTTTAAGTATTTTATTCTACCTTGTGCTAAATAAACATAAAAAAACTCTTTTTGAAGTTATTTCTACTTCCATTTATTCCACTCTGGAACTAAAAGTTTGGAAATTGATACTCATGCTAGGAAATATTTGATCCTAGTTCCTATGTTAAATCATTTCTTAAATACTTAGTTTAAAAATAATCATTTGAGTTTTCTAAAATGCTCACCATATGTTTTATTTTTACATCACTTATAAAAGTGGATTAATGAATATGCAGCCTCCTGGCATTTAAAGCAGTGTAGCTTGTCTACTTTTCTAGAATAAGAAAGAAAAACTTCTTTTCTGTACTTCCATGAAATCTTGTCCTTCATTTTTATTGTTGTTGTCTATTGACTATTTCTCAGACTTTGACACCTTACCCCTTAGTCTTTATTATTAATGTGAGGAATCTCATCATCTATACAACTTAAAGGGACATTCATTCACTCATTTATTCAACAAGTAAGCAAGTATTCTGGAAAATGTGCTGCTTTTTGTTTCCTAGAATCTGCTCTAAGTTCATTACGATACTAACTCATGTAATCCTTCTAACAAGTGCCTTATAATAGGCACTTATCCATATTTTACAGCTGAGGAAATTGAAACATAGAACAAGCAACTTGTTCAAGGTCACACAATTAGTGGTGCAAACAGTATTTGAACCCAGTCCCCACAGCTCCAGGATCCACTATATTGTGTGATCTCACTTGCTGTGGTTATTGGACTACCAAGGGAGATACCTGGCCTGATGTTTCAAGAGTGGGTGGAAGTAAGATCATTTTGGAAAATCTTTTTTTACACACACACACACACACACACACACAGCTATACAAAATACATTTCTTTATAAAATCATTGGCCTTTAATATTATAATAGTTAATAGTTATTAAGCTCAGTACTTTTATAAGCACTCAATATTTGCTATCTCAGTTAATGATTTTAGTAGCTCGTTGATATAGGTAATATCACTGTCTCCATTTCACAGATAGGGGAATTTAGGAACATAGAGGATGAATGTCCTGAATTTAGTTACACAGTTATTGAATGGTATGCCCAAAATTTAAACCAATACTTTTAAAACATATGCTACTGCTTCATTACAAATAACAAAGTGAAACACCTTTCACCAAACCACATTGTTCTTGGTGTATTTTAACGGCTAACTTTTAATATATCGTCTGTTTCAAACAAAATTTAAAAAACACTTAATATTATAACTAAATAAAAAAAATCCTGGTATAATGTTTCTTTGTATTCAACTATCTTGCTGCATCTCTTTTTAAATCAGTTCATTAAATCTTAATTCATTAGTATGTGTTTTTAAACAAGGTCAGAACAAACAAAATAAAGCAAAAATTCATTCATTTATTTATCCAAAAACTCTCTCTGTCCATCCATCCATCCATCCATCCATCAATCTAGAGAGTATCTGCTGTGTGCCAAGCATTGTTCTGTGTTAGAGAGTCACTGGTGAGTAGTCAGATAAGGCTCCATCTTCCTGGATCTTACGTACTAATGAAAATATTCACAAAGTCTATCTCTGCCTTCTTGAGGTTAGTATTTTCTTTATGCTGAAGTAGTTAGTGGGTGGAGTCAAAGATAACAACCAGGTTTCTATTTGGGGCTGATTACATAGCTCAGAAAACCTACCCTGAGATAGAAAATATTAGAAAGGAAACAATTCAATGGGAAAATATGATAGATACACTTTTAAAAAGTAAATTTCATTGCATAAATTTGAGGTTGTTGTACCAATGAGTCTAAAGTGCCTGTGGGAATCTCAGGTTGAGATTTCCATGAGACAGTGGGTTAAGTCCAAAGGTGAGGTCTGACAGGTTAGCTGTAGTGGAAGCAATGACAGGGAATATGACTACCTGGAGAGAGTATAACCACCTTTCAGAAAACAAAACGGCTCAGGTCCCCGCACATCCTCTAGACATTTTTGGCATTCTCAGTATGTCTCCGCAGAGCTGTCAAAGGAGTTTCTAAGATATCACATCATTAATTTATTTCAAATTCTTCAGCCTCCTTTCTTGCAAGTTTGCAAACACTAACTTTTCCCCGGTCCTCCATTTGCCTTGGTTTCATACTTATTTGCAGGATTATAGTTTCGTGTAGTTGTCCTGAGACCCCATTTGCCCTGGACCTTTGCTGTGTGTCCCTGCCTGTGCCCAGAAGACCACCTCTCACTGTCTGCACTCAGGAAGCTCCTGTTGTCCGTTCCTCCATTTCTCAAGGAAGCTTCCCCTGACAGTGAAGTCTGAATTAAACTTTCCTTAACAGGATTTCATAGCACCCTGTATTTATTTCTACTCTAGCACTTACTACCTTGGTTTTATCGCAGCCATCATTTTGTCTTCTGTCTACTTCCACTATGGTACATAGTTTTTAAATGATGGAATTTTAAAGTTTATTTTTCTTTTTAATCTCTGCTGTTTATATCTGATTCTAGGGACTCAGACATGTTTATTGAATAGAAAAAAATGATATTTAATTCTACCTTTGGATTGTATTAATTTCAATAGAATAGAATTGAATTTGTATGAGGCTTACTGATAAAAATGGAAGAAAGTACAGTTGTTGACAAGATAGCTTCACACTGTCCTGTTATCATTTCTAATATATGAGATCGTGTATTGTGGAATCTCATGAAGAATGTGTCATTTTTTAAACTTTCAGATATATCTTAGCTTTTGTCTGTCTCTTTTCCTTTGCCCTTCTCTGAAGAAATTAATACAAAGCAAAGAAATGTATCTACAATATCAAACCTCTTCTCCTCCTCATACTCACCGCAATAGCTAGAATTCCCTCTTGTTATAAATTGTCTCAATTCAATTTGACTCTTCAGCTGTCTTTGGGCTTCTGATAAGTATCTGAAACTCTGGTAATTAGAAGTAAGTAGCATCTATTATGTTCTACTCCTTCACAACCTCACCTGCATATGGTATGTTACATAGAAAGCAAGCCTAGGTTAAACTCTGTCAAACATAAAAACACATATAGGCCAAGAGGCATAAAAAAGTTATTACCACCATTTCTTTTAGCCTAGCAAAATCTCTTACTGTCCTTAGGCCCTTCAACTCATGTTTTGAATGAAGAGTTAATTTGAAGACTAACACATGACATTCTGATGGCAGCAATAGCAAACAGCCCTGTATTACAGTCAAGTGACAGTTTCTTCTGTAAAATGGACAAAAAAAAAGACAAATGAGGCTGTATACCAAAAGTCATTCTGTGCTTGCCATATTCTTGTCCTTAATGATGAAATCTTTCTAAATGACCACAGTACTGGAAAGTAGTCATTTCTTCAATAAAAAATATTATACCTAACATTCTATATACTGCACAGATTAACAAAATATATTTTGTATTTTGATAAGGACATCTGAAGTATTAAGAAACCAATTTTAAGTGCTAATTTCTGACTAAGATAATATTTATCTATTGCTTCATAATAAATTATGCACAAAACTTAGTAGGTAAAACAACAAATACCATTTATTTGCTCACAATTCTGCAATAATGGCAAGGCTCAGTAAAGAGAGCTCATTTTTTGCTCTGCTTGGAATCTCATGGGGTTGAAATATCCTATATGGCTTTTTCATTCACATGTCTCAGCAAGGACAGTTGGAAAAGCAGAAGGCTGGCTAGGTACCCCCCCCCCCCCATGTAGCCTTTCCGTATGGTTAGCTTGCTTTACATCACCTTATGGCAAATCCAGATTTCTCGATTTCTCCAGAATATAAAAGCAGAAGCTGCCAGGCCTTCATAATGGCTAGGTTCAAATACCCAGAATGCTGCATTCAGTTGGTCAAAGCTTTCACAGGACAAGCCCAGATTCAAGGTGAGGAAACACAGAATCCACCTCTAAAAGGAGTGATCCTATGGTCACATTGCAAAAGAATTTGTGTGAAGGGAGCCTTACGGCAGCTCCCCTTCTTTGGTTGCATAAGTACAGCTCCTCAGATGGGGCTGCTCTTAGTTTAAAGACTTATGGTCTAAGGCAGTTGTCCCCAACCTTTTTGGCAACATGGATCGGTTCCATGGAAGACAATTTTTCCATGGACAGGGCATGGGTGAGGACGGCACAGCAGTGCTCTGACACCTGGTCCATGGCCCAGGGATTGGGGACTGCAGGTCTAAAGAACACATTATGTGGTCCCCATAGACCCAACCCATAATAGTGAACAGATAAAAGAGAACAGCCGTAGACAGTTTGTCTGAAATCCAGCTCAGTGCCTATTACTAGTTCCTATTTTGGGAGACTTGCTATATGCCATAGGAGGGGTCTCCGTGTCTCTTAGCCATACTCTGGTATCTGTGCTCCACTCTCCCTTGCTTTCCCATAAAACTGATGTGGGTTAGTAGCTTTCTTATAAGTTGAAGAGGAGAGGAGCAGAAGGCTCTATATTTAGAACTATCTCTGGCCCTTGTATTATAAATAGGTATAATTCTTTTTTTTTAATTGTGAGTTTCCTATGTATTAAGCAAGTGATCCATATTCTTAGGCAAAAGCCACACGTGTGAACCTATTTAAGACAGATCCCTTTCTCTGTTGGGCTTACGTCAGTGCCCGTAAGATTCTCAAAGGCCATTTTACTTAGAAGAGAGGATCTAGGAAGCACACTTCGGTGTATTTATAATGCCCATTTCTCTGGCTGAGAGTATTTAGGAAGTACCATCTTAAATTTTTCTAAGGTTTCAAAAAAATTAAATCTTTATTTTAATATTTATTCTGAAGGTATATTTTACTGGGGGCACTTGGGATTTGACCTGTGCCCTGAAACCATTTCTTACTTTCATAATCTTTTTTTCTAGGCAAGAATGAGAATGAAAAACAATTTTAATTCCAAACCTTTCAAGTCCTGGCTCCTTTATTGCTTTAAATTCTGCTTGAATACTTGAAAACTTCCTTCTTTATCTTACTACTCCTAAACTTTGCCATAGTCAACTAAAAGAAGGCAGTTAGCAGTTTCAACATTCTGCCTGGGAATCTTCTTAGATCACAAGATCATTAAATGTTCTTTATATTGTTCACATTGCCCCCAGGTAAAAATTTTGCTAATTCTTCTTCCAGTAGATCACTCAGGGTCCAGCTTTCAGTGGCAGCCTCACCCTGCTCTTGCGGACTTTACTAACAGCCTCCTTGAGAATCTTAAAGTCTCTGCCCAGCACCTGGTCCCAAAGATGAGGCCATATGTTTTATCTCTATAGTCTGTCATTATTCCACTTCTAGGTACCAATTCATTTTTAAGAATTTTTTTTTTTTTTTTTTTGCTAAGGGCATAAAATGACAAAAAAAAAAAAATGTTTTCCAGTGGGTTAAAACAACAGAAAATTTATTTTTGTATGTTAAAGCAACAGTTCTGCCATTTGGTGGAACTTAGTGAGGACATCTCATGTGATGTCTATTAGTCTGGAACATCCAAGCAGATGTTCTGGTGCCTTAGCATGAATGGTTGGAAAAGTAGACGGCTGGCTGGGCCATTCCCAGTCAATCTCAACATCTGTTTCTTTCTCTCTCTCCCTCCCTCCCTCCCTCCCCCTCTTTCTGCAACTCCCTGCTACCATTCCATATGGCTAGCTTGGACTTTTTCACATAGAGCATGACCATCTCAGGTTACCTGGACTTCTTACATGGTGGCAGCCTTTCCCTAGAGCACAAAAGCAGAAGCTGCCAAATCTTCTTAATTTCTAGGTCCCTAAAATATCACTATTTGGGGAATCCTAAAATATTACTTCTGCTGCTTTCACAATGTTGTTACCAGGTGAGCAAATAGTCAAGAGGAGGAAAAATGACTCTACTTTTTGTTTTGTTTTGCTTTTTTTCTTTGATTTCTTTAATCATTTTTAACTTCACCATCATTTTTACTTTTATTTGATATTCTTCTGAACAGTTAAATTTATATCTGAACTCAAATAAATTGAATGATGCTCAAATAGTAAATATAATAAAAACTTAAGAGGACAATAAAAATACAATTTTTTAATTTTTTAATATAAAAGCAGCAAAACATTCCACAATACAAATTCCAAGAGCTATTTAATTTGAATTCATTAGATTGACTTTTCTAATAGATATGCTCTGAAGGTGAAGAAACTTTAAAACATGTTAGTTCAGCTGAGAAATAGGTTTTTCATTGGCAAGGAAGAGAAAGGGAAATAAATTAGGTTTCTAATTGTTTTGAATACCATATTTATCTTCTTATGGTTGACCAGGGATCTTTTCAGCAAAAATGATTAAGTATTAATATTTATTTTTATTTTTCAAGTATATGATAAATGTTCTTAAATTGGGGAGTTGTATAATTAGAAACTCATATGAAATTTTAGTAGAAAGTCAGATTAGAGATCACAGAGTTCAAATCATTCCACACTTGAGAAAACTGAGAGAGTAAATGACTGAACTAAGTTCAAACAGCTATTGAGAACAGAAAGAGCAGAATCAAAGTCAGCTGTGGCCAAGAATAGTCCCCTTTTGGTCTTTATGGAGAATTCATGATGGAATTGCTTAGTCCCTAGATCTTTGTTGGTCAAAAATTGGTGAAGAAAACAGGAAAGGGCCTGAAGGCTATATTTATGTGGATGAGAAGTAAAAAGGAATTAATTGTGGAAAAATAAATCTGGAATGTTGAAGAAGGTGGAAAAAGGATGCTTGGTGTGAGTCAGAAAAACCAAAAGAGAGGACAGAATAGAGAAAAGAGAGGAGCTTTGGCCCAGCTACTAAAAATCTGGGATTTATGGAGAAAGAATGATATCTAAAGATGCTTCTTAGGAAATCTTGTTGTATGACTACTCTTATTCTGCCTCCCTTTGGTCTTTTATGAATTTTCAGTGAAGACATATCTTATATTTAATTAATTAATTAATTTCTTATTTCAGAATATTACAGGGGTACAAATGCTTTGGTTACATATATTGCCTTTGTACCACCTGAGTCAGAGCTACAAGCGTGTCCATCCCCCAGTGTGCTCCACACCCATTAGTTGTGAATTTACCCATCCCCACCACACCCCTCCCCACCTGCATGACACCTGATGAATATTACTTCCATGTGTGCACTTAAGTGTTGATCAGTTAGTACCAATTTGGTAGTGAGTACATGTGGTGCTTGTTTTTCCATTTTTGTGATACTTCACTTCGAAGAATGGGCTCTAGTTCCATCCAGGCTAATACAAAAGGTGCTAGTTCACCATTGTTTTTTATGGTTTAGTAGTACTCCATGGCATACATATATCACATTTTATTAATCCACTCATGTATTGATGGGCACTTGGGTTTCCACATCTTTGCAATTGTGAATTGTGCTGCTATAAACATTTGAGTGCATATGTCTTTATCATAGAATATCTTTTTTTCCTTTGAGTAAATACCCAGTAGTGCAATTGCTAGATCAAATAGTAGTTCTACTTTTAGTTCTTTGAGGTATTTTCCTACTACTTTCCATAGAGGTTATACTAGTTTTCAGTCCCACCAGCAGTATATGAGTGTTCTATTGGATGTGTAGCATACAAATGTTTTCTCCTATTGTGTAGGTTGTCCAGTTGCTTATATTTTAATGATATCATGGCATTGTTTGCATTTCTTTTTGTTGTGATAAAGTGAAATTTAAGAAACAAGAAAGAATGCTTAGCTTAATTTGTGTTATAATTAGTCTAAGACATCTTGCATTGAACTGTGCTGCTATTCCTACCCACCATTTGTGAGAATGATGATTTTGCATAGCTTTTAATGAAATAATAGGCAACATATATTGAGCATATGTTCTGAGCCAGAAGGCCTGTTAAGTACTTTATAGAAAACATTTAACTTACTTATCACAACAACATTAAGGGGTAGGAACTCTTATTATCTCCATTTAAAAACAAAGAAACTAAAGTTAGAAATATTAAAAAATTTGTCTGAGTCAGAGTGAATAGGTTACAGAGGGGAGAAAGGTCATCAGGACATGAAAACATTCATTAATAAAGTTGAGTCCTTTCCACTCAAGCATGGCTCTCAGCATAGTGTGTGTGATTTATCCTATCACATCAACATCAAAGTGTAAGTCCACTGCACTCTTTGCAAGTTGTCAAATGTTAAAACAGAAGGCAAATCCAATGCAAGTTGCTCATAAAAGAAAAAAAACTGCATATTTTGCAAAAGATGAAGTATTTCTCAGTGTTAATTAAACTGACATGGAAAACAGCTAATTACATGCAAAATCACAGATAAATGAGAATATAGCAGTATTAGACCAACTAAGAATTAAGGAAAAGAAGGTCCACAAGGATAGTGACAAGACAAGCACTTTACAGGGTAATTATTTTAATTTTGACAGAATTAATCACCCTGGAAAAAACTGACGAAATCTTAGAGTAGCTTCATGATGATAACCCTACTTGTGACACCTCTGTTGAAGTAAAAATCAAAGTAAAAGGTGTTATTTCATGTTATTATATAGTTTTATTGGGAGGATTGTGTCCTCTCCAATGAACCCTGTGGGGGGAGAAATCTCAAAAATAATCGATTCTGATTCTTTCTTTGTTCTACATAATTAAACCATAATTGCCATATTTTCTGTAATTTGTTCAACATAAGATATGAAAAATAAGAAATTTACTTTTATATTTTAAAATAATATCACAAGAAAATACTTTTGCATATTTACTATGGTGCTGTGATAGAGTTTGTAAATAGATTGTTGTTAAGTGGTCTTGTCAGAATGCCAGTTATGCTTAGACACTGCATTAGCAACCTCTACTTCTGAAAATAGAGAAGTCTTCCACATCAATAGGAAAAATTACTTGGACTCTTTCTCTTACCACTCAGGTAACTATTATGATTATGGAAGATATAGTCTAATGTTTTAAACATTATTTTATGAATTTCTACTAAAATTTTGCAGTATATGATCTAGGACTATGTTCCTCTACTCACATGAAGTGAGTTTCTGTCTAGATTCTGTCGGTAATGCAAATGTTTTTTCTATATCTCACCTGTTGTCTTTCCTACCTATTGCCTGAAGGCCAGATGTTGATGTGACGATGTGAAGTTGAAGCTTTTATGTAAAATTATGAGGAGCTAAAAAGCAGCGCCAACTCCAGCAAACATATTCTTGAGGACTTCTTCTATCCTATTTGATATCATCACTCTAAACTGAGTGTTCAAACAATCCTATGTAGACTAAATGAAAATGGTTCTGGAAAAACTCGACTAAGTAACCTAAAACTAAAAGACAGTATAATATTCAGCTTACTCTAGGTCCAAGAAAGCAAAGATGTTTCTAAGAAAATACTTGGAATGACATAATAAAAGCATGTGTTGTTGCTAAATGTTATTTTCATGTATGGGTCTATCTTAATGTTCGAAATAATAGTTGCTATTAAATTCAGAGGATAAGGGAAAAAGAAAAATCTCTGATATTCAAAACGATGATGAGGCCAGTTATATAAATATGGTATGTACTAAGTTACAAGCAGCTCTGAAGAAAAAGAAATGAAATTGTTAAAGCAATACTTTTGTGATCACATTTTCCTCAAAACTAAGAGAAGTTTAATTTATATTACATGTGTGAGAATTTATTTTGAGGAGTTGTTGCTTTTATTATAGAAACGATAGAAGAGTAACTAGAAAATTTAATTAAAGTCTTCAAAAGTGAGTTTAAAACATGTTAGTAAACTAAAATTTTTAATATTGTTTTTAAATGATATTTGTATAATGTGGATTACATTATCTCATTTCTTCAAATTTATCTACAATGTGAATGCTTTCCTGACCCCTTGGGGGAATCCATCTTTCTCTAATTTGTATTCCTATAGCATTGGTTACATATTCCTTTAGCAGTTATTACATTTTCCTATAGTCAGTTCTCTATGTGTTTGTGACTTCCTCTGGACAGTGACATTGCTGAGAACACTCAAGGCATTTATTTGCATTTCTATCCCCAGGTTTTTAGACAAGACTTGGCACATATTTTCTGATTAAATCATAAAGAAAGGTTTTCTTTAAAAATATATTCTTATACTTCTTAATCAATGGTGTGATGGTCACAATATATAGTTCTATGTTCTTTGGGAGCTACATTTTCTGGAATGGGTCATTTTTTATGTACACTGTTGTATCCAAAAAACTTACGGCATGTTTGTTTCTAAGATTGATTTTCCCTGAGTTTTCAAGGAAAAACAGTTCTGAGTCCCTTTGCTGCAAAAGGCTGGATCAACTAAGCCTTCTTTTTTTTCTTTGTTGTGCATCTGAGAGCCCACAAGGCATAGGAGCAGAATAACATATGCATTGAAAACTAAGTCCTTTACAATCTGCCCTTCTTTAAGAAATGGTTATTTTCTTTGGCATTCACTAACCTGGCTAGTACATTTCATGTTGTAATAGGAATATTGGTTTTCTATTTATTGTAGCATTCAGCAGGCACATTGCACATAAATAGAGCTGCACCTCTATGGCTATACTGTATGTATTTTGTAATAAGCAAGTTAAAAGAAGGGAGAATGAGAGAAACAAATTTTCCATCCAAAGTTTCATATTTAGATTCTGATAACTGGAACTACTGTCTCATAATTGAATTTCCAAAAACTCTAATCTAACCAAAAAAAATGTATTCACAGTTGAGAAAAAAACAGCAAGTTATATCTCTCCCTCCTTCCTCTCATATATTACTTCCAGGTCAGAAACAGTACCAAGTATGGTGCACCAGGAAGGTTTAGCCCAAGAGGTAGGTCAAGAAAACATGGCAGCACAGAAGAAGAAGCCCTAGCTAACTTTTCAGCTAGTGTACAGCATCTTCAGCCATATCCTATGTTCCCATCTCTGGTACAGACGTGCAGTGTATACCTTCAAACATCCCAATATGAGGTCAGAGTGTGAAAAAAAATATATGAAGTTAGAATTTTCATAGAATGGTCAAAATTATGAAACCAGGTGGTTATGAAAGACAAATTAACTACGTAATATTTTTCTCTAAAGATTAGTTTGCTCATTTACATTTTGGGATAATACCTACATTAAAATTAGAATCATGAGAATGAAAGTTCCTGCTATAACTAAGTAAGGCAAGTGGGCTCACATTATTAATATTTTGGTTATCCCTGGTTAAAATGACAAAGGTATTTAGGCCGATGTTCAGAAAATGGCCTAAATTATGAAGAGACTTGAAAACTATTTGGCTAGTGGAGCTATGCAGTTAGAATTTTCCAAATATTTATTGGATTGGTACATGCAAGAGAGATAAGACTTGATTTACATGATAGTATAAGGCAGAATAAGAACTATTATAGACTGAATGTGTCCTCCTAAAATTCATATGTTGAAGACCTAACTTCCAGTGTGACTGAATTTGGAGACAGGGCCTGTGAGAAGTGGTAAAAATCAAATGAGATAATAAGGTTGTGGCCCTAATCTGATATGTCTGGTGCCCCTATGGGAAGAGGAAGAGATGCCAGAGAGCTCTCTGTCCATCTACTACATAAGGACAAAGTGACAAACAGGCCCTCTACAAGCCAGGAAGGGAGCTCTCACCAGAAATTGAATTGGGTACCACCTTGATCTTGGAATTTCCAGCTTCCAGAACTAAGAGAAAATAAATTTCCTCTTATTTAAGTCACCCAGTCTGTGGTACTTTGTTAGAGCAGCCTGAGAACTAAGATAAAAACTAATAATGTAGTTACAGGAAGACAATCTCAACGTAAAGTGTAAATGCCTTTCAAAGTCTAAGAATAAATGAGATAATTCAAGTGGTTCAGAATTTCCATAACTGGAGAAATTCAAGCATAGGCTGGCAAATCATTTTGCAGAGAGTTTCATAAAGCTAGTTAAATATCAGAAGTGTTTAGGTTAGGTTAATGGTGCTCAAACATTGGTTAATAGGCAAATGCCAGTTTTCATCATTCCTGGGTAAAATAAAAATTTTTCTTTCAATGTGATGTATTTCTTTAAAAATAAAAATACTTTGTTAATCATATATTATCTTTTCTATATCTTGACAATAGAATATTCTTTATTTGAAATCATAATAAAGTATACGGTGGTTGTTAATGTTTTTAGAAAAATGATAAGTTGACAACCCAACATAAGCTCTCTAATGTGTTTGGAAATTTGGATTGTGTGTTATATTTGGAAGTCTAGAATAAGAAACCTAGAGGACTGTTATTTTATCTTAAATTACCCCCCAGTCTGATTTTTTGATTCTTAATCCTTATGCCCACTGATATAACAAAGGCAGAATATTATATAGAAAGGGAAAATCATACATAAATTCCTCTTTGATGACAAAATCATGGATGCTCTTTACCCTGCCAGGCACTGGAATCACTTGTCCACTGATTGCAGTAACCATCCAGTGGGGTTTTATTTTTCTCCTGCTTTGACAGGTGCTGTTGTCTTTCCTGTTACTGCTTTATCTACACTCAACTATGAATTTCTTCTGTTTCCATCTTCTGGCATCACATTCTTGGCTTACTTTGGACACTGTCTCAACTCAGCATGACCTCAGAATACTCCTTTCTGCATGTATATATACCATATCCCTCATGATTTGGTTTTTGGAATAGACCCTGGGGAGTGAAAGAGCTAAATTCCAATATTCCAGCTAAGACATTGAAATCCCCATACACGACTAACATAGAAATGATGGGAAAGCTCTTCATCCTGAGATGGGAGAGTGGATAATTTGGGAGTGGAGACTGAATAATGTTTTACTAGAAGACCCCAGTTGAAGCTACTCAGACCATACTGCTTGGGAAGGAATTGCAACCCTAATACCTGTGGACACCAGAGCATTTCTTCAGCAATTTATTGTAGTTGCTCTCTTTTAATACTGGAATTTAACACTATATTGTCCACTAAGCTTTGCCACTTTGAAGTGAGTTCAACCTACCAAGCATAGCTATGAAGCAACATAACTGACTGGCATCTTTTGGTAAAAGAGACATTGAGATGCTATTTCGACAGTTCCTATTCAGTTGCAAGTATTGATGTAAAAAGCCCATTTCACAAGCCAGACACAGGCAAATAGGTCATGTTCTCACCACTAAGTTGGTACTAATAAAAACTGAACACATGGACATAGAGAATGGAATGAAAGACAGTGGAGACACAGAAGGGTGAGAGGATTGGAAGGGGGTGAAATGATAACAAATTACTTAATGGGTACAATATATGTTATCTGGGTGATGGATACCTCAAAAGCCCCACTTCACCATTAGGCCTCTAACAAAATTGCATGTGCACCCCATAAATTTCTATTTTTAAAATCCTCGTTTCTGATACAGTTTGGGAAAGGGACCAGGAACAGACACCACCTGAGAAAATGAAACAAGTTTAGCTTTTATAAATGGCACAGAAAGAATTCATTACAGACAGGATATTCAATAAGGAGTTCAGCATCATTATCCAATGACAGATAAGATGTTTCCATTTAGGTCACCAAAAGACATGAGGATCCTATCAGATCTTCTGGAAATTTCCCTGATTCCTTCAGTCACGGCTTTATATGGATGAAGTTAAAGCTGTATAGAACACAGCCTTGCTTTAATAACTGATGGAAAATACTCCTCTTTGACCACGTTCACCTCTTGGCATTACACCGTATCAGGGCTCAAAAAACCATAGCCACTGGGCCAAATCTGACCTGCTACCTGTTTTCAAATTAAAGTGTCATTGCAATCCAGCCACATCCACTTTTTAATGTATTGTCTAGAGCTGCTTCACACTATAAGGGCAAAGTTGAGCAGTTGAGACAGAGACCAAGTGACCCTCAACGCCTAAAATGTTTACGTTCTGTCCCTTTATGGATGAATTTTGCTGGCCTAAGCATTATATAACTATAACCAGAACACTTGGGCCTGAACCACTTCACTTCTTTCATCAACAAGTTTCCAAAATTTTATTCAAACACATCCCTTTATTTAGTGCTGTCAAACTAGAAAAAAGGTAAGTTAGCCAGATATGTCTGAGAGTTGAGGAACATCCACATTTCTGCCAGAGCCTTGAAGACATATTTTTAAATAACTTGCAAAGAATAGGCAATTTTTTATATCCCTTTCAGATGAAAAATCAAATGTCACTTGTTTTATATCATCTTAATTTAATTTGTTTAGCATTAGGATTTGACTGTGGTCTCTTTAAACTGGAAACAAGAGGCCACCCATAAACAAGTTGTTGTTGTTTACTTTACTTTGTTCAATATATATGATGTTCCCTGAAAAAAAGTCATCAACAAAAAAGTCATCAACAATTGTGTACATAATTCTGTCATAAGAAACAAATGATTAGAGTCTGAATTCTAATTATTTTCACTTTCATTTTTTAAATATAGTTTTTGTCACTACATAGTTTAATTATTTTGTTTTGATTCCAGTTACTTAATGTCACCCACATAGTAAGTGGCCAAAGAGAACCATTGAATAAATGCAAATTGATTCTGCCCCCAGAAATAGATGTTGACTAATTCAAGTTTAATGAGCCTCAAAATAGCACTTTAGGTACATTTTTATTTTTTATAGACTTTAATCATATCTGTCTTTAGGGCTTGGATTTTGGAAAGCTAAAGAACTATTCTGGGCTAATTAAGCTTGCTCACCTGACAGGTTTTCCAAAGCTCACCAGACTCTGCTCAGGGCAACATCAACTGCAGTAACAATAGGAAAGGAAAAAAGGAGATTATGTTGAAAGGGATTTTGACAACTTGGAGACAATTCCATCCTCAAAAATCACTCTACATAACAATGCCACATATTACTTCAAAATTGTGTGTATTTGGCAAACACTGGATGATTGTGTCATCTCTACACCAAAACCTGAAGCCTGCACAAAAACGCCTCCTCTCTGATCAAGAGAATTCTTCCAATGGGTGAAGATGTACAAAAGGCTGAAATTTAAATGATCGGGAAAATGTGAAATTTAAAGTGTGTCACTAAGCACAGTCTAAGAATATTAATTTTGGTTGTTTTGAATTCGTAAATATTCAGAAATATAATTATTCTACACTTAATTAAACACATTCTCCTAGTGTTTAAGCTGCTTCAGGGGGAAGAGGCTAAGTAATTTTGGAAGCTCTGCCAATTCTCATGAGACATCAATGCAGCATTTAATTTTCTAAAGAATAAATTACTAGAGTAAATAGCATTTAAATGGCAAGTTGGCAAGTGAGATCAAACACACAGAAAACAATAATTCCAAGCGTCTACACATAACTTTTTTTTCTTTTTTACAGTGGATAATTAAATAATATAAAATAAATGGCATGTTGTAATGTTGGACCTGGGCTCAAACTTCACTTTACTACTAAAATATGGCTACACATCAGTTATTGCCATTGCAGAAAGGGAACCTCATAGGCGTGTGATCAGAAGTAAATAAGACAATGCACATAAAGATTTGCAGAGTGTCTAGCACCTTAAAATTTCTGATGAAATGCTCAGGTCTTCCCAGATTCCCTGAACTGGAAATCGCCTTGTCCTTCATAGAACCCCTGTAGCTCCTCCCTTGTGTACCTCTCCTGTGGCACCTGCCACATGCTAGCTGATGATATGAATGTTATCTGTTAACTCTCCTAGGGAAAGCTCTGCCTGATTCATCTTTGTATCCCCTTAATATCTTCTATCTTGTGCACAGTAGCCACTCAATAAATATTTGAATTAAAGTTTTAATAGACTAATGTATGCCCAAAACAATAAGTTACAGTCTCCCAGGAAATAAACTACTCAGGTAAGTGATTTTAGACATTTTTAGAAGCTTCTGCAACTCTCTTGGATACATGGATTTGGATCAAATAATCCAAGCTTCAGTCCCCATCTAACAGTTAATATTGGAGCACTGCTTGCATAGAAAAATCAGTGGATACAAAGACCTATGTAACAATTATTTCATACCCAGTAAAAAGTAGCATAAAAACATTTGTGTTAGGAACTGTGTAAAACTACTCTGATTGTTTAAAAGGTTTTCTCAATTCTCACAAGAACCCTGTGAAGTAAAAAAATTATTATCCTCATTGTACTAATAAGGAAACTGAGGATTGTGGAAGTCACATAGCTAATCAATAGGGTTGGAATTTAAACTTGGGCAGTTGACTCCAAACTTGATGCTCTTAATTAATCTGTATGTGAGACTCTCCATTCCCCAATGTGTAGTGTACACACGCTCAAGAACTTATGAAATAATTTTAGGTAGCTTGTGAACAAATCCTTATTTTTTTCTTTCAATTCTATGTTTATTTTAGTGTGGGTTGGTATAACCTGCCCATCAACTTGTGATTTCATGAGTGTTTTTGCTTATGGCAAGATTAGAGTGAGAGTGGTATTGGTCCTGAGTTATTTTAAAGAAGTAAATAGTAATATGAAGTAAATAGTAATATAGGAGGTATTCTGCTACAGTAGCAATTATAAGGTGGTTTGTAAATGACTACAGTTTAAGAAACCATATTAAGGAATATCCTGGAAAAGTGCTTCCTACATTTCAACTCATAAGAATATATATATTTTCTTTCCTGATACATTAAATAAATAATTAAAAATTTTATAATTATGTACATGGTATATACATAGTAACAATTAAGCATTATGTATACATTTATAGTATTTATATAATTATACCTCATATATGCATATATATGCATATCTTAAGAGAATTTAGTAATAGAAATGGTAGGGCCTTTACTGACACCTTAAACAAATTTCATAAAGGAAGTTCCAAACTATTCTACATAGTATGCAGAGACAACTTAGTGGGAAATTAAAGAATATCAAATTTTTATTATATCTCAAATTAGGGAGAAAATAGAATGCTACATGAAGAGGGGAAACAATGTAGGTGAAACTTGAAGATGAGAAAATCATGGCTATTTTTCCAAATGCTTAAATTTTGCATCATAGATTGTGAAAGCTTAAAGAAAACATCAAAAGTTACATTTTTAATGAGAAAACAAACTGTGAATTTTAAGCTTCTGTCTTTGCTTTCACTTACCCATCTACAGAATCAATATGTAGTATATAAGATTAGAACATATATGCTCTATATAAAAGTTAACATTTTAAAGTTAACAAAAAGAAATGATAAATAATGGTGATGGTGCTTGTGCTAGTAATTGTTTGGCTTTGCTGAACTAATCGCTTTGGAACTTACTTTAAAACAAATAAGTTTGCATAAAATTGTGATTTAATTTGTATTTCCCAGGAAAGAGTATGTAACTGTTTATACCTGACATGACTGAAGTTATCCGCCTCCATCTCTGCCAGAGTTTGCTAGAATAAATCAGAGGATTGTCTGAATGTCGAATACACGATTGTACTAACTTTTTGTTTTTAAAAGACCAAAAAAACCTCATATTATAAACTGAAATGTATTCTGTTGGTTGTTTTGGATGAGCATCTAGTGCTTTTAAGCTGTTCTGAATGACCGTTTTTGCCACCAATAAGAGCAGTGTTCAGGCAAGCCTTTGCGGCTTCATTACCGTAGCTAATCTCTGGTGGCTCACAGTGCCAGTTGCTTTTCTTTGTATTTACAAATTCACTCCTAATGAACTAGATTTTCTGTACCTGTGGGATTCTGACAGCCCCAGCACAGATGTTCCCTCTGCCCCATCGGGCTGGAAAAGCTAGATTGCAGGCAACAATGAACCCACTTGGCAGGGCTGACTTCCCAGATGCCAGTCCTAGGTACCCTCAGTCTCCTTTCGTCCTTTCTTCCTGGTGGTGGTGTCCCTCAAGGCCAATATCCCTGCACTTTCATTAGCTTCTTTCCATCAGTTCATGTTTTCAGGAAAGAAACCGATCAAACAAATTATAGCAAGTTGTTAAATGTTTGATAATTTAATATGCTTCCTCTCCCAGGGATATTTACACTCAACAAGCTAAAAGCCTTTATCCAAAAGGATCTATTTTGGAGGGTAGAATTTCTGGCATCCACAA
Source organism: Eulemur rufifrons (assembly GCF_041146395.1). Classification (NCBI taxonomy): domain Eukaryota; kingdom Metazoa; phylum Chordata; class Mammalia; order Primates; family Lemuridae; genus Eulemur; species Eulemur rufifrons. The sequence continues at coordinate 27,365,047 of NC_090997.1, read as the reverse complement.
GCCGGGAGGGAAAAGTATTTATTTGTTTGTTTCTGAGATTTTCCTAATGCCCTTGAAATTACACCAGGTCTGTTTCAACAAAGTGATAGAGAGAGCCCCTAAATTGACCATATTGCCATTTATGCACAAGATTTCCAAATACCTAATCTTGAAGATGCACAGGTAATAATGGAGAAAGGAATTTTTACAAACCAAAATATTTTTAATTTAGAACTCACAGGATTGCCACAGGCTCCAATGAAGTATAATGTTCAAGCCCTAGTGCATTTGGACTTAAAGCCCTAAGGTCTCCCATTTCCAACTAAGTTTTACAGGCTATTGCTCAGACAGACTTGTGTGTACCACTAGTATAATATTATATGGCTTTGATTCTAAAAATGCATGCCAGGAATAAAGCAGGGAATAGAGCAGACAGCATCCTTATCTTTATGAAGCACCTAGTAACATTACATTATACTTTTTTCTGTGTGTATTTATCCTTTTCCCTACACCAGAAGCCACTCTAGGGTAGGGATGTGTCTTATTCAGCCATCTGTCCATAGCCCATAACAGTTTCTAGTGAATCTAAGACTCTTGACATGTAGTCGTTGAATGAATTTTAGAGAAGTGTTGTTGTAGGACCTGATTCAAAGCCATCAGGGTGGACTGTGTAATAAGTGGAAATTAATAATTTTGAAGGGAGTTGGGCAAGAAGAGAAGGTTAGAGGATAGGCAGTTGCAAAATTAACAATAAAATTATATTTGTTCAAGGGGCAGAAACAATTATTGTTCTTAATGATTCTGTACTTCTTCCTTCCATACAGATATAAGAACAGAAACCTTAAAAATGGATAAGACAGTATGTTGGTGTTTATTTTGTTTTCCCATCCTGTATATTTTATCAGATCACCTATTCAATCAGTCAACAGATACTTATTAAGACTTACTCTATACAAACACTGAGATAGGTACAAGGCAAGATGAAAAGACAGGCATCCATTTGAGTTAACCACATTGGTGACTTTGATAAGGATTGTATGGGTTAGTGAGGAGAGAAGCAACATTGAAAAACAATAAAGATAATAGTAATAGCTGACTTTCTCAAGGTTTGCTCATAAGTGGATGCATGATCGTGATACTAGCAAACATGTAATGCACACTTAAAGGCCAAGCATTTTTAAAAATATTTTATGTGTATTAACTTATTAGAGCCCCACAGTAAGTGAGAACTAGGTACTATATTATCTTTCTCATTTTACAGGTAAAGAAACCAATGTACTGATAGATCTGTGGTTAGGCAGAAAGCAGAGGAACTATAATTAACGCCCTTGCTGGAAACCATTGTGATGGTTGCTGAAGAGGCTAGAGGTATTAAGAAATAATATTACTTTAACTTGGACAATAACAAAACATATTTACTTGCAAATTGAGATGATCCAGTAGAGAGGGACAGTACTGAAAGTATGTTTTCCTCTTGAAAACATTTGCTACCATTTTTCAGAAGGAAAAAAAATAAGGTTTTTGTTCGTCTAGAACTCTTCAATCATCCAATCAATTATTTATGGACTTGCTATCTATTTCTGTTCCAAATGACTACATAGTACATTGAAACCAATATTATTTTTCCTATTTTTGTATATTTAGATACTTTGAATTTAATAGAAATTATTCTGCCCTCAGGTCTCCTTGTAAATGATGGAGGTAGATGATAAATGGAAGCTATCTATCTGTAAATAGTCATAACTATCACTGTAGTGTATCTATAGGTAGATATAGATACAAATATGATACAGACACATATGTAGGTATAGGTAAATGAATAAGTGCAGGATATAACTATGTGATTAAAAAAGAGAAAGAGAAAGAAATTCTAAAATCTGAGAATACTACTTGGTCCAGCCTACCTCTGTCAGAATAAGTCTTTCCCTGTTTACCACATTTAAATAAATATATAGAATAATTGAAAATAAAAGTTGTGCAGACCAAACAAAACAAGACTGAATCACAGAATAGTTGGTTGTTTTGTTTTTTTGTTGGTTTTCTTGGTTATCTTAAAGTTCTAGTAGATTGTCATACCACTTGATTAATCTTCATTCAATTTGTTATTTGAAAAACTTTGAATATACTGGGTTTCAACACACTGGATTAACCTGTATACAGATAATCATGGCATTAGAGGCTGTAAGTCTTTTACAAAATAATGTAAGAGCTTTACACTAAATTCTTCTAACTTAAAAACATACTTCTCCTTTCCACTGTTTCCTCTATCACTTCCAAAATAGATAAAGAGAGACTTGAGAGAGATGCAGTGTAGGAGACTATGGGACTTGCAAAGGCAGAATGGTGCTGAGACCAGCCTGTTGCCCAGATCCATATATCTGACTTTCCCTTGTCCTTTCAAAGTCTAGATGAATCCTACTAAAATTATTTGTTACATATAGACAGTGAGTTAACAAGGAATTCCTGGAATTTAGAGGAATGTTTATGAATCATTTCATAAATTTTAAAGTTTAGAATTTGGTAAAATAAATTTCTCCTAAGCAAGTCATGGTGTTGCTACCATTCTTAAAGATTTTACATTTTTTTCAGACCCTAAAACCTTCTACATAATATTCTTTTTTCTAAAATTGTTCAACCTATGTTCCAACATTATAGATGGAGATCTGAAGTAATACCATGACCTGAAGAATATTATGTATGACAACAAAAATGTTATCATTATTGTTAGGAACACATGTAGGTGGGCAATGTTAATGACAGGAAAAGAGAAGGAGGACAAAAATGAAGAGGCCAATGAGTATTGAGAACCTAACCTGCAATGATAGGAACTTGCGGTTAGGGACTTTTCCTGGTCAGGAGCATGCGCAGAAACTGGGAGCTCATGTCCAAAGATGACCTTTTCCCCATTAACAAACATTAGCATAGTAAAAATCACACTCACCAGTGCCATGACAGTTTACAATTGTCATGGCAACCCCTGGAAGTTATCCTATAAGGATAAAATTGGGGAGGACCCTTAACTCTAAGAACTCTCCACTCTTTTCCAAGAAAAATGATCACTATTTCATCGACAATTTTAAATATCATAAGGCATAAAAACGAAAATGTGGTAAAACGCCAGGGTCTTCTCCACTTGCAGAGATAAACTTGTTTCCCCTCAGAAAAGGTACTTTCACTATTTCGGTGCTGAAAAGCCTACAATAAAAACTGCTTTTGTGAAAGTGCTAAGTGTCTGTAATCATTCTGTCGCACCTGCCCAGCTTGTGATTTTTCCAAACAAGGAGCCAAGGAACTGAGACAACACCCTTCAAAAATCAATCCTGACAATTATTAGAGTCCAAATAGAGAGAATTCTGCAAAATTGCCAAATGGCATCTTTTTTGACAAGCTTAATACTGAATCTAAAGTCGCAGGGATCCTGGAAGATGAGTTGGCTACTGATGTCAATGCAGTAGAACCTCCTTTATTTCCACATTTTGTATTTAGTGAACTGTGACTAGTAAAAAATTGAGAAGCTAAAGCATTTGAGCTAAACTTGCATTTATTTTTATGTTTGACTTCTTCAAGCAATCCTTTCAAATGGAAGAAAACTACATATTTAACTCTTGCAGTTCAAGGCAAAGATAGGAGCTACCTTTTCCTACATTGTGCTCTAACAATAATATTGTTATTGGATGATTATTTTAGGAATCATTCAACCATCACATAGGGTATTAACAAGTTGCAAACCCAGTTAAGTTTTTTAAAGAGTTTCTTCACTTTGTTATTTTAAAATTAAGAAAATTAATAGGATTTTAAATAATGTTTATTTTTATTGAATAATCAGAAGACAATCTTGAACTTAAATAAAATGTACATTTTTTTTCTAATATAAGATTCTAATTGTTTATTTTATAGAATCATTTACTCTTACCTAGTGCTGAACAATATCATAGACTAGGTTTCTCTTTCAGTTGGTTCTTTCCTAATTGTTCAGACTAAACACAAGTGATATTTTATTTTTTGCATCTTAAGTTATGGTTTAGTTTTTGTAAGGTGTTATTTTCAATAAATATTATGTTCACAGTTAAGTCATGTGGGAATCAATATAATCAGCACCTAGTCAAATTTCAACAGTTGAAATGGTGCTAAATTTGTGGTCCTAAGAAAATACATTGAAAGTCTCAAAACTTCTGAGCTTTAGAGAATGTGTTGGGAAACTTGCTCTGTCATTCTTTAACTGATTGACAAGTTTATCAGTGACTGACTACTTTGCCTTTAGAGCATACCCAACTGCATAACTTTTTAATAAGATAGGCTCTAATGGTCTAAATTTTCTTATCAGAACAATAAAGTTTAACTCTAGGTCAAGTTTAAATAAGAGTTTAAACTCAGAGATTTTATTCATTTTATCTCTGCACAAATATGTAATTAATCAAAGACTATACATAGCAAGATAATGACATTTGTTCCTCATTTCTTTTATTTAGTTGATGGTAATATGCATTTCTTTTCAAAGCTTCCTTGTAATACTGCAATGCAATTATTTTTTACCAAGATTAATGAATATATATTCTAATAATATGGTACTGACGTCCACAATAGAATTTTTTTCTAATTTTAATGTATTGTTTTACTGATTATAACATCAAAAGCAAACAAGACATAGAATACTATATATCAAAATAGTTAATCTTCATGTTGAAACATAATGGTCACGTAATGATTTATAAAAATGTTCAAAATCCTTATAAAAGCATTTGTGTTAAGACTACAGAATGTAAGAAACCTTCAATAAACCATCATTCCAAATCTTTGAACAACTCAATAAGGCCAAATCCATAGTGGTCAAAAGGATGACAAACAAGACTGTAAAGATTCTCAGTACTGAGGAATAAGGAAGAGCATGATCTCTGTAGTCAATGGCCTGAAATCCAGTCCAGTGCTGTCATGTAATATCTTTGGTTTATAACTTAGAAAAATTGCCTTATTTTCCTAAACTTACAGAGATTGGCAAGATTTGAAAGAGCCCCTATTTACAAACAAATTTGTAAATAGAACCAGCTGAGCAATGCATGCAAGGCATCAGAGAAATTAAAATACTTTTTTCACCTTTGTTATTGATAATAGCTAATTTAGAGGTATAGATTTAGATCTGCAACTATTGGGCCTCCAAATACCTTACCCCAGAAGAAAACATTCAACTTACTCAGATGCAGAGTTTGGCTACTTCAGGGAAAATTCCTCAACATGTATCTGAAGTTCAACTTTCTTCTGAGTGTCTGACTTCTCAGAATAAAGAGAGGGAAAGAGGAGCTAAGCTGAGCTTGTATAATGCCTTCTTCCAAACAGGAACTGATGTGGAAAAAAGGCCAAAATCATCTCTTTTGTATAAGATCCTCTATATATAAATATGATGCTAGAGAAATAAATGGTCTTCCCAGAATATCAGTAATATAAATAGTAAACAGTAAATAGAAAATGGCAACCAGAAATAGTGATAGAATCTACATAATAGTTACCGTGAGGAGAAAATAAGTACATAATAGTGCTCAATAGATATTATTTACCACTTTGATGTTATTTCTATTAGTAGTTTAAAAATTATTTTCTCAGTGAGCTCTTTTCCCAGGCCAGAATTGTTTTCGTTAGGCTCCCCTAGTGATAATAAATTATGTGGGATGAAAAAGTTTTCAATGTTAAAATACAAACACAGGATCTTGTTTACTAAAATGCTGAAATATTTACCTGTAATATAAAAATATGTACTTTCATCAGTGAGTAAAGGTTGAGAGAGTTGAAAGTATAATATACTACTCAGAAATAAGGTGAATTTTTGTGTGTGTCTTGCCACTTGAAAATTTAATTGTACCAAATTTTCAAGCATCAAGTCAATTAAATTTTCTTTGTTTAGTCTCCATCAATTGATTATCACCATGCCATGTTTTAGTATTTTTCATATTTTATCCATGATTTCTTATATAGATTTTTGTTTTCCCTGGAGTTTCTAATTATACATCTTTTTGAGTTGGAGGGAAGAGCTTGCAAGGTGAGAGTTAAGAGAAGTGCTGTAAAGAAGATAGAGTGGTACAGTTGAGTGAGTTTACAGATATTAAAAAAGGGGGAGATAATAAAAAGACAAACATATTGAAAGTATCAAGAGGAATAGAAATTGTGAAACTAGGTCATTTTAAACCAATGTGCTGAAGCTGGAGAACTGCTTGGGATGTCATGATGCTAGGAAAGAAGCCAAGTAAATACCAGTGGAAATGGTGATGGAGTGCCCACAGTAAAAGTAGAGTTTTATTCTTTTTTACATAACTTCAAACATATGCAAAAGTAGAGAGAGTAGTATTACAAACTACTCACCTTCCAGACTCAACAAACATAAAAACATGGTCAATTTTATTTCATCCAATCCATCACATGTATACTCCATTATCCATGTTTAAATTTTTGTAAACTTATCTCAGAAATCAGAACGTTTTATCTCTAAATACTTTATACGCATTTCTGTAAGTTAAGGAGTCTTCAAAATGTATAACCACAATTACATTATCACATTTAAAAATTAATAATAATTTCTTAATATCACATATCTAGTTAGTTTTTACATTTTTGACTGTTTTATAACTTTTTTTTTAGAATTCTATTTATTTATTTTATTTATTTATTTATTTTTTATTTCAGCTTATTATGAGGGTACAAAATTTCAGGTTATCTATATTGCCCATGTACCACCCATCCCCCCGAGTCAGAGCTTCAAGCGTGTCCATTCCCCAGACAGTGCGCATTGCACTCATCATGTAGTTATACCCCCATCTGCTCCCCCCACCCCCCCATCTCCCTGAGTCAGCACCTTCAAGCGTGACCATTCCCCAGACGGTGCACAACACACTCATCATGTAGGTATACACCCATCCCCTCCCCCACCCCCCACCTCAGTCTGATACCCAATTGGTGTCATTCCCAAATGTGCATTTAGATGATGATCAGGGAAACCAATTTGCTGGTGAGTACATGTGGTGCTTGTTTTTCCATTCTTGGGATCCTTCACTTAATAGAATGGGTTCCAACTCTCTCCAGGAGAACCAAAGAGATGCCATATCACCGTTATTTCTTATAGCTGAGTAATACTCCATGGTATACATATACCACAATTTACTAATCCATTCATGAATTGATGGGCATTTGGGTTGTTTCCACATCTTTGCAATTGTGAATTGTGCTGCTATAAACATTCGGGTACAGGTGTCTTTGTCATAGAATGACTTTTGTTCCTTTGGGTAGATGCCCAATAATGGGATTGCTGGATCGAATGGTGGGTCTACTTGAATCTGTTTAAGGTATCTCCATATTGCTTTCCACAGGGGTTGCACTAGTTTGCAGTCCCACCAGCAGTGTATGAGTGTTCCTGTCTCTCTGCATCCACGCCAACATGTGTTGTTTTGGGACTTTTTGATAAAGGCCATTCTCACTGGAGTTAAGTGATATCTTATTGTGGTTTTGATTTGCATTTCCCTGATGATTAGGGATGTTGAGCATTTTTTCATATGTTTGTTAGCCATTCTTATATCTTCTTTTGAAAAATTTCTATTCATGTCGTTTGCCCACTTTTTGATAGGGTTGTTTGGTTTTTTTCTTGCTGATTTTCTGGAGTTCTAAATAGATTCTTGTTATCAGTCCTTTATCTGATATGTAGTATGCGAAAATTTTTTCCCATTCTGTAGGTTGTCTGTTTATTCTCGTGACTGTTTCTTTGGCTGTGCAGAAGCTTTTTAATTTAATCAGATCCCATTCATTTGTTTTTGTTGTTGCTGTGATTGCCTTAGGGGTCTTCATAAATTCTTTGCCTAGGCCAATGTCTGTAAGAGTCTTTCCTACATTTTCTTCTGGAATTCTAATCGTTTCACACCTAAGGTTTAAGTCTGTTATCCACCACGATTTGATTTTTGTGAGAGGTGAAAGCTGTGGGTCCTGTTTCAGTCTTCTACATGTGGCTATCTAATCTTTGTTTTATAACGTTTTTATAAAAAAAGTTTATTTAAATCAACAAAGTTAAAGCAAATATGTTTATATATTGTAATTAGTTAATATGCCTCTCAAATATCATTTCACCTATACAGAATCTTCCTCTGACTCTTTTATTATTAGAGAAAAATTCCATTGAAGAAAATACATTCTTTATACTGTAGAAATTCCATGGTTTCTTATCTTTCCCTAGATAAAGGATTAGGCATATCTCCAAGGAATGTGATGTGAAATAGTATTAGAGATCATAATGGAATCTAGATTCGCTTCTTGCTATTGTGTTGTCATCTTTAAAGCTTTTTCAGGTAGAAAATATTTTGTTGTTGTTGTGATAAAATACTCAATGAGCTCATAGTGATACATAGGATCCAAATTGAGAACTATAGGGTTTTTAGTACATCTCCTTCCAAACATGCCAAAAACCTCTTTCTCAATGAACTACCGTAATTACACATTTGGTTTATCCCACAATCAACACATGCATAGAAGAATAATTGCTTCACTACCATCCACATAGATTCCCTGAAAACTGTTTTATATTTTTGGTGTTCTTTCTGTCCTTAAGATCCCACTAGGGATATATGTTCAAATTTCTGTTTTTAAATCATTAAAATAGTCATTTTATGTGGGGTTTTTTTGCCACCAAACTACACAGTATTATTTATTTTACTTCTGATTTGAATACTTGCTTTTTAAAATGTTATTCTATAATTATATAATATATTTATATGTTTCCAAATTCAAATCTCTATCTAAAAATATATTTTAAGAAATCTGGTTTCTGTTGTGACCTCCATTTGTTTCCTCCCTTCCCGATAAGTATTCATATTTTATGGTTTGCTCATTTGTTGTTAAATATAAACAAACAACACAAACAGATATATTCATATTCCTCCATTATTAAATAATAACACACTATATTTTTTTCATTTTGCTTTTCTTAAGAGTGTATCATGGTGATCATTCTGTTTCGGGTTGAGTTCTCTGAAAAGAAGACTGAGGTGATTAACACGCAAGTGGTTTAGAGACTGCTATTGGAAACACCTGCTATTGGAAACACCTGCTATTGGAAACACCATCTATGAAATGGAAGACATAAGAAGGAAGCAGGGTTGGGCAGAGGGAGAAGTTGGGTTGAGATGCAGTTTCAACAAAGGCTCTGGCTAAGCCCATGTCAAGTTTGTAGCTGGACTGACCATTAAGAGTTGTCAAAAGTCAGGGTGAGTTGTCTTGGGCTGTTACAGATCCCCCCTTTTGATCAATTGTTGGAGGCAAACTGGCCCCGAATAGAGTAAATGGGGATGAGGCTATATTCTTGGGTAAAATTATTTCCAAAGAATGCTGAGAGGTAAAGTCTAGCTGCCAGCAGCTCTCCTAATATTGGAAGGAGGGGGAAAATCCTTCACTCCTAAAGGGAGATCTATATGGATACCACAGCATCCACTGTACACTCCATGGTAATATAGGGTGATATTCCTACTTTGTATTTGCAGCTTGTGGTGGTACACAGTTTACTTGAGCAAGATCCTGGAGATGGACATTTAGGTTGTTTTCAATTGGAAGTAATTTTCATGCATAATTTTGAGCATGACAAATTAGCTCCTGGTTACTAGCCCCCTCTTCAAGATTTATACTGAAGTAGCTATAGTAAGAAAAGTGTACCCAAATAAATTACATAAGCACATATAGAAAATGTATGAGATTGGTCATGTGCTCAAGAGAAATGAAAACATATATCTAAACAAAAATCTGTACATGAATATTTATAGCAACATTATTTATAATAGCCAAAAAATGGAATCAACCCAAGGTCCACTGAGTTATAAGTGGATAGATAAAATATCATATATCCATGCAATGGAATATTATTCATTTTGAATATCGTTCAAAAAGGAATGATGTACTGATACATGCTACAACATAGAGGAATGTTAAAAGCACTATGCTAAAATAAAAGAGACCAGTCCACAAAGATCATGTATGTTTCTATTTTTGTAAAATGTCCATAGTAAGTAAATCTGTGGAAATAGAAAGTAACATTAGTGGTTGCCTAGCACTGAATGGAGACTGACTGCTAACAGATAAGGTGTTTATTTTGGGGGTGACAATTTATTCTAAAATAAGTTGCAGTAATAATTGAACAAATCTGTGAATATACTAAAACTCTTTAATGTACTTTTTAAATGGATAAATTTTATATGTGAAGTATACCTAAATCAAGCTGTTAAAGTAAAAAAAAAATCATAGACAATCCCTCAGTTTACAGATAGCTGAATTAAAATGATATGTGTGAATGTTTGTGGATGGGGTAGGTGCTATACAGATTGTAGTGTGGAATAGAGCATGTTTGGTCTTGCTAGGAGAAAGATGAAACTGGAGAAAAACAGATTTGTTTTGTTCATGCTTTTCTAGTGCCATTGTACAGGGACATTCTTTGCCAGTTTCTGCAGTAAAGAAACAGTAACCAATGACACCACTGATGCAGATTTCTTTGGAATAAATTCCAGGCTGCTCTGCAAACTTGCTGACTTGAAAAATTAGAAACATACTCCACAAGTGTTCAATTCTCTAATTTTTTTCATTCCAGTCGTCCAGAGAGAATGATTATTTGGTCTCAAAATTCAATATTTTGTCCTTAGCCACAGTACTTATGGAGGTTCCTGCTTGGCTTCTTCAAATCTCATCTGCCACTTATAAATTCAAAGTATTTCAAGAGAAAATGTCCACATCAACATTGTGCTTTCTTTCTCTCTGAGATGTTGGCCCCAAGTCCTCATTTCCTTGGTAGTTCTCTATAGCCTGTAAATAGACTTTTATATGGATTGTGCTCTATCTAGTTATTTTCAAAAGAGGTTTGGTCTCCAAGTTACTCTGTTGTTGTCAGAAACAGAAATCTATTACTCTCCTCCCTTTTTCAAAACTGAACTGTGGTTTTTTACTGACATTAAATTGCAGTAATACCTACCCCACAGATGCTATATAATGACTTTATTTAAATTAGAGAAAATAAACCTGGGTTTACAGATTTTTTTAATTACACCTTTCTTGAGCAAAGTGGAGGAAAAAAAATGTAGATTAAATATCAGGCTCTACTCTGTCAGCTAGACGTTTTACTTAGTGAACAATTTGTATGACAGTGTATGACCACCCTGTGCTCGCTACACAGTATGTGTTCAATAAATATTTGTTGAATTAATGTATGAATTTAATTCTCATCTGGGGATTTAGACTTAACCAACTTTCTAGTTTACCTCTACCTATAGACTATGTCCACATGAATCCCATAAATATTACAATGTGCACACAATTTAATGAGTATGTCAAAATAAAATTGAAGTATCATCACATTTTATGGACTAAAATAGTCCTATTTTATATAGTTGTTTTGTCTTTAATGCCACATTTGCTAAAATCCCACATTTAGGATATTTATAGAGTAACATGGGACAGTTGGTATTATACATGGTAGATAATTACCATCCAATTTGTTCTTATCCTCCTCAATAGTTAAACTGCTGAAATGCTACATGTTAACATTTACGTTTGCTTGTATGTACTCAAAATTGGCACTTCCTACCAATTTCCCTCTTTTTCTTGACCTATTATTTCCAAGGTCCTCAGCCTTGGAATGATTTATTAAAAGCTAATAAATACTTAATAGGCATTTAATAAATATTCATAGCATTGAATTTTCTACTTCTTTATGTCTCTCCCTTCACCTTTGATGCCCCACGTGTAATTCTTCAAAGTCATTAATTTCTTCACCACAATATCACTAGTATCTATTTTACATTTTTAGCCATGAGCTAAAAAGTATAGGACTAAATTGCATCATCCCTATATTTTCTTATGAACTATCAATTGCTTCAGTTTGAAGCTGGTACTAATGAAATTTGATCATATTATCAATGAATATACCAATAAAGGAATAAACTAAGTCTGAGTAATATGTGGAATTCAGATAAGAGTGGATTCACTATGGGAAAGCAAAAAGGGAAGTTTAAATATGATAGTGGAGAAATTGTGAAAATTTAAATTAAGAGAAAAAACAAAAGTAATAGTATTCATAATATTTACATTATCAAGGAGGGATTTATATGTCTGGTAGAGTTTTAGGATGATTGGAGCATAAGCACTAAGCCAATCAAAAATATGTAAAATTAACAAATTTTCTAAGTAGCACTGAACATGTTACTTAGAAACTTGAAAGCTAATACCAGAATAAGTTTATGAAAAGTGTAAAAATATTTTGAGCAGGGAATCAGGAATAATAGTAAGAGTTTGGCACTGAGAACTATTTATTTATAGTATAAGCCATGTAAAATTTTTTGTTTAAAAAAAGACATATGACTTTTCTGGCTCTGAGTGAGTAATCAGTATTATAATATTCTTACCACTATCAACAATTAAAATATGAATAATATCTGGAAAACAAAAAGCAAAGTAATAATATAATATCCAATACACAATAGTCATTATTAGACATGGAAAAAAGCAGAAATTTGTGGCCCATAATCAGAATAAAAATGAGTCAAAGGAAACAAGTCAAGAAATCATAGAGGTTATATTATCAGTATAAAAGGACTTTAAAACTATTATTATAAATTTGTCTAAGGACTGAAAGAAAATGTAAAAAGAAAAAAATAAAAACTATAAAAGAAGAATCAAGTATAAAAAGAATCAACAATAATTTAACTATTAATGAGAAACAAATGGAGCTTCTAAAGATAAAAATATAATATCTGAACTCTGTTTAACAACAGATTACACACTGCAGAAGGAAATCTATCATTGAACTTGAATATACAGGAATAGAGACTACACTGAAAGAGAAACATAAAAAGGGTGGGAAAAATGAACAGAGACTCAATACATGTAGGAAAATAATAGGTGTCAAAATATGTATAATTTAAGTTCCCAAAGGTGGAGAGACAAAGTGGGACAGAAAAATTATTTGAGGAAATAAAAAGCAAAACTTTTTGGATTTGATGAAAAATATCCAGCCATACCTTCAATAATCTTAATAAAACCTAATAAAAAAATTATCACTGACTTCTCATCAGAAAAAAATCAAACCAGAAGACAATGGGACATCTTTTAAATGCTGAAAGAAAGATTAAAAAAAAAAACAACTTTCAACATAGAACTTCAAATTCAACAAAATATTAATAAAAATGATACAAATCAATGACATTTTCAGGCAAAAATTTTTTAAAAACCCTAAAAGTATATGCTTCCATCAGATCTATATTATAAGAAATGTTAAAGGAAACTCTTCAGGTTACAGGAAAATGGTACCAAATAAAAACTTGGCACTGCAAAAGGGAATGAAGAGTTTCAAAATGGAGTTGAGACACAAGGATGATGAAAACTTAGAAAAGAAAACATCAAAGGAGCAGCAGCAGCAGTAGGGAGGGAAAGTTTTGTGACGACTTAGCTGGAATGTTCTCTGTATGTTAAATGGAGATATACATACACACACAACATATGTATGTGTGTATGTATATCAGAGATTGCCTGTGCACAGCATGCACACACACACACACACGCAAATCTTAAAAATTTCCTGTCATATAAGGTTTTGTTGAATCCAGGATTCAAGATATATTTCATGAATAGAAACTTTGTTCAAAGAAAATCTGGCACAGAAAGCCAATATATATAAAGCAGATAAAAGTAAAATTTTTCCTTAGTTACTTGAGATCAGAAGCCCACTCACTTCCTTCTGCTCAACAAAGTTCTCTGAAATTCTCTGAGAAACACTTAGGCTCCTCAGATAACACAGCATGAAAGCCATTAATGTAATCAATTATTATTGCTAGCTTTAAAGAATCTTTAGTTTTCACATTTCTAAAAATTTTATCAAATTTTGAATAAGATAACTGATACAATAGGACCTTCAAAAACAGATAAATAATCATTAAAATAATTTACAGTAAAGATGAAACTATTGGAGTTATTTTTGTAATGCCAACTGACTATTTCTTAATTGATTCCTAACCAACTTTATTGGTTTTCAAGGTCCGCTGACCTAAGAAGTCACTTGAATTTGGCTAAATCAGTTACAGTAAACAGCATAAAGACCATTAAAAAATAGAGACAGACTGGACATATGGCTCATGCCTCTAGTCCCAGCTGCTCTGGAGGGTGAGGCAGGAGGATTTCTTGAGTCCAGGAGTTTGAGGTTGCAGTGAGCTATGATGATGCCACTGCACTCTAGCCTGGGGAACAGACCATCTTACAAAAGACAATCTACACTTAACGTCTTTGAGGAGTCTCCATACTGTTTTCCACAGAGGTTGTACTAATTTGCAGCCCCACCAACAGTGCATTAGTGTTCCTTTCTCTATATATCCATGCCAGCATCTATTGTTTTTTAACTTTTTAATAATGGCCATTCTGGCAGAGATAAGGTGGTTTTAAGGTCTCATTGTGGTTTTAATTTGCATTTCCTTGATCATTAGTGATGCGCATTTTTTTCATGTTTCTTGGCCATTTGTCTATCTTCTTTTGAAAAACTTCTGTTCATATCTTTTGGCCACTTTTTAACGGAATATCTACCCAAAGGAAAAGAAGTCATTTTTTTGAAAAGACACCTACCTGCACTCAAATGTTTACTGCAGCACACAATTCATAATTGCAAAGATGTAGAATCAAACTAAGTGCCCAACAATTCATGAGTGGATTGAGAAAATGTGATATACATATTTTTATATATACACATAGACACACGCACATATACACAAACACGCATATATACATACACACACACCATGGAGTGATACTTAGCCATAAAAAGGAATGAAATGTCTTCTGCAGCAACATGGATGGAACTGGAGAACATTATCCTAAGCAGAGTATCCCAGGAATAGTAAAACAAGCATAACATGTGCTGTCTAATAATTAGGAGCTAAACAATGGGCACATAGGCGCAAAGCAATGTAAAAGTCACTGGAATCCAAAAATGGAAGGGGATCGGAGGGTTAAAAACTTACCTATCTGGTACTGTAAATACTATTTGGTAATGGGCACACTAAAAACCCAGACTTAACATTGTACAAGGTATCCATGTAACAAAAGCATTTGTACCCCCTTAATATTTTGAAATAAAAAAGAAGCAATAATAACAATGTAAAGAGAAAGAACTTATAAACTACTGCTTCAAAAGGAACAAGAAATTATTCCTTTAAACGGTGTCTTAATAAGTTAACTAAGAATTCAGATATTCTTCAGTAATTGTGTCTCTACTATGTCCATGAGGAAAATAAAAGAACACTTCTCATATTTTCATATTTTTTCATAGCATCAATTGTTTGGCACATGATTTTCAAAATATTCATATGGTATTTTTGTATTTAAAATTATTTATTTGTAAGTTTGGAATATTGTATGTACAGTCTAAACTATATCCATGAAAGCCCTCGGTCTAAGTTTTGTGTAACTGCTATTGAATATTAATTTGGAAATTTCTTATCCAGTACGGATAATCCACTGACTTCAATTTTCTTTAAAAGAGTCTAGGGCAAAAGTCATCAAATGCCAGAGAGACAACTAAATATTATCCTATTAATATGGAAGTAGAAAAAATGAGAATATATTGAAGATATATTTAGAAATTTGAGAAATTTGAGATAACACGTTTGAAATGAAAAGTGAGAACTCTGTTATTACTACTTCTCAGTACCATGAATTATATTCTTGTTGCTGTGAGTTGGCATAATACATTACCACATTCCATTGTTTAGAAATAACTAGGAGTCATTATTTTATTATTTGGCTTGGATAAAAATAAGAACTGTATTTGAGAAATCACAGTAGCAGATGTTGAGTACAAAATTTTTCTTATTAAAATGAAGAAATCATAAAACAGTATCATTCTTATAATCTAATATAGGTAATTTGCCATCATAATCTTATCCTTAGTTAATCTGTTACATGTTGTTACTTGTCATATCAGTTATGTATGTGTTCTTTCACTTTTAAGAATCCTGTCCCAGAAATTACTATAAAGTAGCCATCTGACTAGCGAGATTACTATAAACTAAAATTCAAGGAAAAGAAGTTTACCAGCACTAGAAATTGTCTAAAAACCATGTGCTTAGAGTTCAGTATTAAGGTTCAATATATCTGAGTTCAAGTTTCACTTATTTTTGCAAAATGAATTTTTATATTCAAAGTGAAAAAGACTTACATGGGAATAACTCAATCTGAACAGTACTGCCAGAAGTTAATGCGTGGGAGAACTAGGGAGTTATCAGTCTATTAAAACATAAAAAATGAAAGAGTTTTGAACTGATTCAAATTAAAAGCTAATGGTCAGGAAATGTTTTTCTTGCCATTATTCAAAGCCAAAGGTAAATAAATTAATATTTATTTTAATCCATTATATATGAATGAAATTGTGTCATAGAATTCTAAGAAGTATCTCAATAGAGTAATCATAGAACCATTTTCTTTTTACAACATTTTTCATAGCTTTCTGGTGGCTTTGTATTTATTTAAAAAGCATCTGCTTTCTTTGTTCTCTTAATCTTCATGAATAATAAAGATCTTAATGAACAGATCCCTTCTGATGTTATTGAAAAATGCATATACTTTTATGCCATTGCTGAGCTATGTCAAAATTAAGTTCCAACATTCATAAACATTACAATCAGAAATATTTTTCTAGGAGCATTTTATTTTTAAATGTTTTGATAGTAAACCATTTGTGATGTCTCAGAAGAGGTAGGTAGCATATTTATTTTTAAATTTAAAAATTAGGCCCATGTAGAACTGCAGTAAAAATAAAAATTAAATTTGAAAATCAAAAAGATTAATGAAGCCCATAGAAACTTTAAGCTAACAATCAGAAATAAACACTTTCCCATCTGCAGCATATGAGAGACAAATGTTTCTGTTTTTCTTGGAACCAACTTGACTTCCTTGTAAACTTACTGTGTGATATATTGTTTTATTTTCTAGTTTAGTCATTTTGACATTTGACAGAGTACTACTAGTTGAGAGGGTTTGAAGTACATTTGAGCTTATATTGGGAGAAAATAGAAAAAAAAGTTTTAAAATTGACTATATGTTAAAAGATGAAATAAAATATATTCATCCTAAAATTCCTAAACAAGTCAAAATCTTATTCTATTCTTTATTCATGTATAGTATTACACTCAAAGAGATATGAAGTCTGGAGAATGCAATTAGTGTGTACATTTAATTCAGAAATCAAGTTAGGCAACTTAATTTTTAGTATATAAGTTTAGTGGTTTCCCTGATCATAATTTGGTCCATGTAAGCTTGAAATTTTTAATAATATTGAGAGCTTAACAGAGGACAGAGCTTAAAATTAATGCTCATTTCTAGCTATTGAATTCTGAGCTGTATCTGCTTCTAGTTTCTTTCTCTTCTTCTAAATATAAATTTAGATATACATGTAATTATTGGTATAGTATTGTATGTTAACAGTGAATAGAATGAAAAGCCATATGTCTGTTTATCTTTACAAGGTTATTTTTGTTCAGCAAAACGAGTGCTTTCCAATGTCCTTCTTTTCTCTTTTTGTTCTTGGCCTCTTAGCATCTTTCTGTTATTTTTTTGCCCACATTATTCCAAAGGAGGATAGGCAGCACAACTGTACACAAAAGTCATGCATAATGTATCAGGGCTGCAGGATATCAAATATTTGTAGCTTACTCTGGGTTTGCTTTGGCCCCTAGAAGAGCAATTCGTCTTGATGTTTTGATAGATGTAGATGAGACAAGGTAACTGATGTCTGAAAGGAATAAATGCAAGAAACAAAACTAAAAGAATATGTAATTCCTTGATGGGAAGGATGAGTGTATCAGCTTTTCTCCTATTTTTCACTGGGAATTCGTTGTAATTATGAACTTTTTTCTTTATTCAAATATCAGGGACTTTGTGTAATTCATACAGTACTAAGATATACAGACTTGATCACTTTTGACAAATAAGGTGATATTCTCTCCTAATTTTTAAATAAGTTTTATTATTTATATTTAAGATATACAATATATTATGAAATACAGATGGATAGTAAAATGGTTACTGTAGTGAAGCAAGTTTTAACATCCATTATCACACATAGTTATTCATTTGTGTGTGTGTGTGTGTGTGTGTGTGTGGCAAAAGCAGCTAAAATCTAGTCATTTAGCAAAAATTCCAAATACAATGAAATTTCATTAACTATAGTTATCATGTTGTACATTATATCACTAGACTTGCTCATCCTAAATATCTTCTACTTTGTATCCTCTGACCTACATCTACCCATTCCCTCCCCACCCCACCCACAACTCCTGGTTTTATAATCACAGTTTTATTCTTTATTAAATTTTTTGCTTTTTAGATGACATTATAAGTGAGATCATGCAATATTTTTATTTTTGTCTCTGCCTTATTTCACTTAGCATAATATCCTCTAAGTTCATTCAAGTTGTGGCAAATGAGTGAATCCCCTTTTTTAAGGCTGAATAATATTACATTATATTCTTTAGCTGGTTTCTTTATCTTTTTGTACGTGTTCATTTGCAGTAGCCAAGTCATGGAACAATCCCATTAATTTTGGATAGATATTTATGAGAAGAATTGAATTACTGTACTATCAATATGTTGAGTAAATCAAATCAGACCAAAAATCCAAATGCACACTATGACCAATTTGCAGCAAGAATAACATATTGCAGGAAATTATATAAATTCTCTCTCTCTCTCTCTCTCTCTCTCTCAGATTCCTGGACCAGTTGAGAATTTTACTGGCTGCATAGAAGTTACAGAAATCAATAACTGTGGATCTTTCATTCCATCCAAGGCAGTG
Organism: Eulemur rufifrons; assembly: GCF_041146395.1. NCBI lineage: Eukaryota > Metazoa > Chordata > Mammalia > Primates > Lemuridae > Eulemur > Eulemur rufifrons. The sequence goes on along the minus strand of NC_090997.1, from coordinate 27,346,233 downwards.
AAAAAAAATCACATTGGCAATTTCAGGTAAAATATCACTAGTAATTTTTCAAATCACTTATTCAAATAACCACACCAAAATGAGCCAAATTTTGGCTCAAAGAGTTTCAACTCAAATATTTGTGTCTTCAGATCTAAAGTGAATCTCTTGCAGAAAGGATATAGTTGGATCATGTGTTTTATCCGTTCTGTAAGTCTTTGTCTTTTGACTGAAAAGTATAATCCATTTTCATTTAAAGTAATTACCAATAAGGAGGGACTGTTATTACTTTGCTATTTGTTTTCTACATGCCTTATAGTTTTACTTTTCTCACATTTTATGTCTTACAGTCTTTTTTGTGTTTAGCTTATCTTTCACAGTAAAATATTTAAATTTCTTTCTGATATCCTTTTGTATATATTCTATAGCTATTTTCTTTGTAGTTACCATGGGGATTACACTCAATTGCCTAAAGTTATAACACTCTAACTTTATTACCAAAAACTTGACACTTGTCCTTGAGGCTGCATCAGAAGAATGAGGACAAGTGGTATGAGGAGAAAGAAAGAGAAGTTTATTAATTTGCCAGCAAATGAGGAGGTTGGCATATTCCCATCTTAAATACCAATGTCATGCCTCTGAGCAGGAATACAGAGCTTTTAAAGGGGAGGTTTTCAGCTTTAGGCTATTGTGTTCAACTATAGTTGATGGTTCTGATTCATCCCATCTTTGACCAGGACAATCCTGTGACCTCCACCTGGACAATTCCCTTGAGCCATCTTATGTGATACAAAGAACAAAGGACACTCTTCCACACATCTCTGCTGTGGTGGAGAATAAGGAGTACCCTGGGAGTTTCAGGGCCCTGCCCACCACTTGGGACATCTAAGTGCTTCTCCTAATCAACTAGAGCCAGTCACAGGTCCCAAAAAACACCACTTCAGCTTTTTCCTTCCTGCAGGTGCCACCTACTGGCAGGGAGGACAACTTATACAGCCCATTACAGCATTTACTGACTCAGTCATACAGGATCTTGCTGACTCTTACCAATAAGCACCACCTACTGGCTTAGAAATCAAACTGCACTCAATCTTCTGTCTCTTAAATAGAATAATTGCCAGCCTGGGATTTTGTATTCTGCAAAACTAAGTTTTATATATGAAGGAGAAATAAAGACTTTTCCAGACAAGCAAACACTAAGAGAATTTGTCACCACTAGACCTGCCCTACAAGAAATGATTAAAAATGTTCTATATATGGAACAGAATAATTGATACCCACCAGTGTAAAAATACCCAATAGTTAAAACTCAAGAGTTCTTATAAAACAGTAACATAAGAGAGAGAACAAAGTAACTAGGTAACAATCAAAATGATGACCAGAATAGTATTTCACATATCAGTACTAATATTGAATGGGAATGATATTAATGACCCCTTAAAAAATGTATGTTGGCTGAATGGATTAAAAAAAAAAAAACCCACAATATGCTATCTCCAAGAAACCTATTTAGCTTGCAAAGCTTCTCATACACTCAAAGTAAAGAGATCAAAAAAATATTCCATGCAAATGGAAACCAAAAATGAGCAAGAGTAGCTATTCTCGTATCATATAAAATAGACTTTAAATCAATAGTGATAAAAAAAGGGACAAAGATGGTCATTATAAAGGGATCAATTCAGCAAGAATATATAACAATCCTAACTATATATGCACCTAACACAGAAGCTCCCAGATTCATAAAAACAAATTCTGCTAGATCTAAGGAAAGAAACAAACAGCAACATCATAGTAGCTGGGGACTTTAGCACTCTGCCAACAGGACCTGACATATCATCAGGACAATAGACCAACAAAGAAACCCTGGGCTTAAACAAGACTGTAGAACAAATGGGCTTAACAGATTTTACAGTACATTCTGCCCCCAAATTGCAAAATATAGATTCTTCACATAAACACATGGGACATTTTCCAAGATAGATCATATATTGGGCCACAAAATAAGTCTCAGCAATTTATCTTTACTTCAAAATATTAAGGAGATACAAATATTTTCATTACATGGATACCTTATATAATATGTAAATAAGAGATTTTACTATACTTGTCACCATAATAGTGTACATTATACTCCATAGGTTTTACCCCTCATTCCTCTCTGACACCCATTCTTGGTTTCCATTTTACTTTATATCTCTTTAGAGGTGCCCATGTATGCACATTGTTTAGCTCCCAATTAGTAGACAGTACATGTGGTGTTTGTTTTTCCATTCCTGAGATACTTCATTTAGGATAATGGTCTCCAATTCTAACCAAGTTGCTGCAAAAGACCTTATTTCATTCTTTTTTCATGGCTGAGTAATATTCCATGGTATGTACACACCACATTTTCTTTATACACTTATGAATTGATGACCACTTAGGTTGATTCCACATCTTTACAATTCTGAATTGTGCTGCAATAAACATTTGAACTAAGGTATCTTTTTGAAATAATGACTTGTTTTCTTTTAGGTAGATATCCAATAGTGGGGCTGCTAGGTTGAATGGCAAGTCAACATTTATTTCTTTGAGGAATCTCCATACAGTTTTCCATAGAGGTTGTTCTAATTTGCAGTCCCACCAACAGTATATAAGTATTCATTTTTTTCTGCATCCAGGCCAGCATCTATTTTTTTTAATTTTTAATAATGGTCATGCTGACCGGGGTGAGGTAGTATCTCATTGTGGCTTCAATTTGCATTAAATTTAATCGCTGATGATTAGTAATGTTGAACAGATTTTCTTAAGTTTATTGCACATTTTTCTATCCTTTTTGGAAAAACTCCTGCTTATTCTTTTGCCTACTTTTTAATGTTTTTTTTTGGGGGGGGGTTATTACTGATGATTTCTTTGATTTTTTTTTTTTATAGATTCTGGATATTAGCCCTTTATCAGATATATAATTTGTGACTATTTTCTCCCATTATATAGGTTGTCTATTTGCTCTGTTGATTATTTCCTTCACTGTGCAAAAGGTTCTTAATTTAATTAAGTTCAATTTATTTATTTTTGTTACTGTTCTATTTGCCTTTGGGGTCTTAGTCATAAATTCTTTCATTAGGCCAATGTCTAGAAGAGTTTTTCCTACTTTTTCTTCTAAGATTTTTTTGATTTCACACCTGCCATTTAAGTCTTTCATCCATCTTCAATTAATTTTTGTATATAGTGAGAGATCGGGGTCCTGTTTCATTCTTCTGCATGTGGCTATCCAGTTTTCCCAGCACCATTTATTGAAAAGGATTTCCTTTCCCCAATGTGTATTTTTTGTCTGTTTTGTAGAAGATCAGTTGGTTGTAGGTAGATGGTTTTATTTCTGTGTTCTCTATTCTGTTCCATTGTTCTATGTGTCTATTTTTATACCAGTACCATGCTGGTTTAGTTACTATACCCTTGTAATAATGATTTGAAGTAAGGTAATGTGATGCTTTCTGATTTTTTCTTTTTGCTTAAGATTGCTTTGGCTTTTCAGGCTCTTTTTTGGTTCCAAATGAAGCTAAGAATTATTTTTTCTACATCTGTGAAATATTATATTGGTATTTTAATGGGGATTGAATTGAATCTATAAATTTCATTGGGCAGTATGGACATTTCTATGATGTTGATTCTGTCGATCCATGAGCATGAGCTATTTTTCCATTTGATTATACCATCTTTGATTTCTTTCATCAGTGTTTTGTAGTTCTTATAGAGATTTTTCACCTCTTTGGTTAAGTATATCCCTAAGCATTTTATGTTTATTTTTTGAGCTATTGTAAATGGTATTGAGTCCTTGATTTGACTATCAGATTAAGTGTTATTAGTATGCAGAAATGCTACTCATCTGTTTACATGGGTTTTGAAACTTGAGATTTTGCTGAATTTATTTATTAATTCTAGGATTCTTTTGGTGGAGTCTTTAGGGTTTTCTAGATACAAAATCTTGTCATCAGCATACAGGGATATTTTGACCTCCTCCGTCTCCACTGGGATAGTCTTTATTTCTTTTTCTTGCTTAATTGTTCTGGCTAGGATTTCCAATGGTATGTTGAATAGAAATGGTGACAGTGGGCACCCTTGTCTTATTCCAGTTCTTAGGGGGAATGTTTTTAACTTTTCCACGTTCAATATGATGTTGTCTGTGGGTGTGTCATATATGGCTTTTATTATTTTGAGATATGTTCCTTCTATGCCTAGTTTGTTGAGGTTTTTATCATGGAGTGTTCTGGATTTTATCAAATGCTTTTTCTGCATCTATCAAGATAATCATATGGCCTATATTTTTCTTCTGTTTATGTGGTGAATCACATTTCTTTATTTGTGTATGTTGAACCATCCCTGCATCATGGGGATGAAACCCACTTGATCATCATCAATTATCTTTTTTATGTGCTGTTGAATTTGGTTTGCTAGTATTTTGGTGAGGATTTTCACCTTTATGACCATAAGGGATATTGGTATGTAGTTTTTTCTTTCCTTCTTTTTTTTTTTTTTTTTTTTTTTTGTTTCATTGTCTGGCTTTGCTATCAAGGTGATACTGGCTTCATAGAACAATACATGTTCTCACTAATATGTGGCAGGTAAACAATGGGTACACATGGTCATAAAGGGGTATAAAGGACATTGGAAATTAAGAAGGGGAGAGGATAGGAGGAGGTAAGGGATAAAAACTTTCCTGTCAGGTACAATGTACACTATTTTGGTGATGGCCACAGTAAAATTCCTGACTTCAGCATTATACAATTCATCCATTTAACAAGAACATTTATATCCCCCAATATTTTTAAATAAAAATTATTTTAAAAAAACAAAAAAGAAATCTTCTGATAATTTCATTTAAGGTCCCATGTGTGTCACCTTTCTCTTGCTAATCTCAAGATTGTCACCTTGTCTTCAGTTTTCAAAAGTTTGATTATGGCTGGACGCGGTGGCTCACTCCTGTAATCCTAGCACTCTGGGAGGCCGAGGCGGGAGGATTGCTCGAGGTCAGGAGTTTGAGACTAGCCTGAGCAAGAGCAAGACCCCATCTCTACTAAAAAATAGAAAGAAATTAATGGGACAACTAAAAATATATAGAAAAAATTAGGCGGACATGGTGGCTCATGCCTCTAGTCCCAGCTACTTGGGAGGCTGAGGCAGTAGGATTGCTTGAGCCCAACAGTTTGAGGTTGCTGTGAGCTAGGCTGACGCCCTGGCACTCTATCCCGGGCAACAGAGTGAGACTCTGTCTCAAAAAAAAAAAAAAAAAAAAAAGTGAAAGAACAAAAGTTTGATTATAATGTGTCTTTGTGTGGTTCTCTTTGAGTTTGTCTTACATGTAGTTTCTTAAGGTCTTCTCAAGTCTTTTTTTGAGTCTTTCCTTGGAAATGCATAGCCATTTAAATTTTTTTTTCTATTTATGCAGTTATTTTTTAATGTACTGGTCTTTAATATCTGGCTCCCAAAAGTAGAAAATGAGAAAAATTAAGAGGGGAAAAATTGTGCTGGCCCTTTAAGTCACATGAAATTCACTTTGACCAAAGACAGAGAGGCATTCAACAATGGGAGGAGGTATAATAATGTCCATCATCTGTTTGGCTGCACCTCTGTGATCAGAAGCAGTAATCAGTGATCAGAGCACAGATCTCCAAACTTTGGAAGACAAGATCCTTTTTGTCCACCTTGGCTCCCACAAGATGTATAGCATGCTCCAGGAACATGGGCTCGGCTGCCTGCCACAGGACTGAGGGGTGTGGGATGGGTAGATGCTACTGTGCCAAGAGCTGAAATTGACTGAAATTAACCATAGTGTAATCTCCAAGCCTTCATCTGAAAGTTTCAAGCCTTCAATAGACTTCAGTATTTCAAATTAGTTACATCATTCTGCCAGAGCAATTGTTGTCTAGGTGGGTAGATAGATTCCTGGTGCTTCCTACTCTGCCATCTTCCCCTTATTAATTCTTATAAAATAATAAACCCATTATATGTTAAATAATATAGAATAGCATATTTTATGCAAAACAGCTTTGCTTTTTCAAAACAAATAAAAATGATGAGAGTAGCATTGTTATATGTCTTTTATAAATATATATTATATCGGGCTTAATGAGGACAGCTGAATTCTCATATGTACTTCTGCATTCCATCTGTCCAGTAATCATTTTGCTGAAGTAGTTGGAGAAATTCTGGCCTCTTTCTGTTTCTCTCTATACACACACACACATACACACACACACACACATAAATATATACACATACACATATATATGTGGAAAACATAGGGAGGTACTAATAGACTTTTCAGATATTCTTGGATATTACACTAAAACTTGATAAGTAATAAATTATTAGAGGTTAATTGTAAAATATAATGTAAAACCGAATCAATATGCATTTTATACTGTGTTAACTTAAAATTTGTTGTTCTATCTTGCATTTTGAATGGATTTTTACTCATGCACAATTTTGTACTATCAAAACATTGGTTTCTTGAGTTATTCAATTATTCCAAATGCCAACATATACCTATATTACAAATCAAAAAATCTTATTTATTAATATCCCTTCCAATGTCTTCAGAAAAATCTTTAAGTATTGTAAAGCTATCAAACTCACCATGGTGAATAAGACGTTTCCAAAATTCTAATATTTGCTTAAACATTCAAGTTTTATTATTGGCAACAAATACTATTACTTGTTTTCCTTGAAGTGACAGACTCATTTTGCTTTTGAGAAAATATATACCTAATAGCTAGGATTGCATAACCATAGTTTGAATGTTAGTTGTTCTTTCCAGTAAAATTGTATTCCATATAAGCAGCAGCTAGTTTGTTTCACACATCAAATATCACTCAAGTGCTTCTCCTGGAGGCAAGCATCATACTTCAGTGTGCAGCAGAAACAATTTATGCATGCTCCATTTTTCATCACACACATTATTAAAAAGGCATATAATTAATAAGTTATAATTTAATAAAATTAAAATCTTTACCACTCTTTCAAGTACGTTTTAAGAGAAATTTAACTGTCTGTAATAATGTTATACCTACTAATACATTTGGCACTGCTATTTTTATTCATACTAAACCATCCCTAGTTTATACACCATTACCCTTGACAATCAAATGTAAACACAATGAAAAAGCCAAATAACATCTAAATATTATTAAAAATATTTTATCTCACAGGCCACATGAAAGAGTGTCGGGGGCTCCCAGATTATGCTATGAGAATTGCTGCCCTCCACTAATTTGTCTGGTGGCATCTCTGTTTATCTAATCAGCTCATCTCTACATATGATGGTTTCCATATTGGAGGACTACATGTGATGTAGGAGTTTTTTACAGGGAGTGTAGTCCTACTATTTGTTATTAATTATAGCACTGATATGCTCTTATTGAGATGGTAAAACTGGAATTAATACTAGTTCCAGTCCTACGCATATAAAGTAATTTGAATATCCCCACAATTTGTATATTTCTCAATTGATACTCATTGATGACACTTTTGTAACTTACCAAAAGACTTAAACTTTTAAAACAGTATGTTCTACTTCCTCACTTTTTTGTAGTCAGCTTTATATTGATGATATAAAAAATTCCAGCAATAACTTTCAGCATAGCACCGACAAGGAAATTGATTCACCAATTGTGGTATTTTGGTTTTTGTTTAATTGGTGGTGGTGGTGGTGATTGTTTTTTGTTGTTTTTTTTTTTTTTCTTAAATCATTCTACCAAGATGTTTTACAGTGTTGGAACTGATAATATTTATATCTTTGTCTATTAACAAATATTTTCACCTTTGGATTAATTCTTATATTTTTTCCTATTCCCATTTTATGGTCAACTACATTTACTTCACCTGTGTTCTTAATAAGTAGGTGATATAAACCTCAGGCACAGGAATTTATCATCATGTATTGGTTTATGTCTTGTGCTTAGAGTATGAAAGATTGATTTTTCATTCAGGCACAATAGACAGGTATCAATGTAGTAGGACATCAAGAACAGCTAAATCAGTTATTCCACCTCTAGTTTTCTGCCATACAAAAGCACTCATATGTGAGCTAATGACTCCTTGAATAGCCTTATTAGAAATAGCACATTGGAAAGCTTGGAAATGGATGTTTAAAGGGGTGATAAATAAGATGAAATACTAACAAGTCAGCTGAAAAGAATGAAATATATCTATATATGTATATATCAATATGAATAGATTTTTAAAAATACTGTTGAGTTAAAAAATGGTAGCTATAAGAAGCATACCATTCATACACATTTTTAAAGCTGCCTTACATCAAAATAACCATCTTTTCTTTTATTGCACATTCTCAATTTTTTCCATATAATGGTAAATACCCTGAATTAAGTGTTATGTTAGCCTGTCATCCTTTTTTAAATAATTACTATTCCTGAAGGAGTTATAATCACGGGGGAAAGTATTCAAATAGAAGGAAATGATTCAGAAACCAAAGGCAGAAAGCACCAGAGATTATTTTCCACGTTTTCCCCTTACAAATCATCTCTACATGACAATAGTATCATTAAATTGGACATTATTTGCTTTTTAAAAGGGAGTAAGTTATAAAATATATAACATAGTGTTGTAAATTTGTGGTAACAATCTAGATGCCCTACATTTAAGCCAATATTTGTTTTAAATGTTTTATGAATAAAAGACTAAGATGTAGGGTTTTAACATCCTAGCAATACATTGATGCCATTTATTTTTTAAAAAATAACCCACCATTTTCTAGTAGACAATATGAACCTTTAAAATATAATCTAAAGAAAAATTTGATTACTCAAAAATGAGGAATCTGTAGTTGATCATTTTATACATTCAGATAACCTAATCATATAAAATCTAAAATGAAATTGAGTAAAACGAGGTAAAATATAATTTTCTTCAATTGTTTAGCCATAAAAAAACTTGTCATATCAATTGCTATAACACTGATACATTTTTGGTCTCTTAGAAACACTAATATCATTAACAGGTGAAGATCAGATGATAGAGATAGAGAAGAGCTGAAACTGCAGTTTGGTAACTATTCTACATTTATATATTTGAGATTGATTAGGGAGGAGCTTTCAACACCAAGATGAATTTAGCACAAATGCAGAAACTCTCTTTTTAATGTGTCTGCTTTGACATACCTACCTTTGGTAACTGCCAGTTTATTGTAATATTGTTCAAATAGCTAAATTGTGCCATAAGTTGTTTATTCCCAAGTTGAAGATATTAGTATAGGAGTCATGCCATCAGAAAATTTTGTTAATATTTACCATGATGTCCACTAACAGACCATGCATTGCAATAATAGCCAGGAACAACAACAAAATATAAATAAATTTTAAAAGAATAATTTCATTTTGGCAATCATTTTTAAGACTTACAGTCCAGCAAAACTGCACTGAGAACTTAATGGATTCATGTGTGTTTGCATTATTTCTTTTCTACCATATGGTAGTAGTTCATTTCTCTCACTATTGTATTTGGTCTCCTTTTTTCACTTTTGTTAATAATATTCGTCTATGAGTTAATTCCTCATGACTTTCATTATATATGCTTTTGGTCTGTTCCAAAGCTTCTAAGAAATAGTGTATTATAATCTTTGTAATATTTAAAAAATATTATCTAATTTATACCTTTGAACTTATGTTACACATGTAAATTTACATTGAAGATATATTAAATTTGGAAAAGATAATGAGATCAACCATATTAAGTATTTCAATCATTTAAGATATAAAATTAAGCCTATAGTGGAACATTTGTTTCGTAAAATCACACTGTTGAAAATGTTTTATCTATATTTAATCAAACTCTATAGTCCTACGTGAGGGAAAGAGAGATGATATACTACATATAAGAAAAATATGTGTATCTTCTCAGAAAGCAAGGTTTGCTTCTATATATCAAAGATATTTTTGTTTTTGTTTTTGCTTTTAATTGTGGATATGTCTTGGAAATTTGAGATAAAAGAACATATCTATTTGGAAATAAGTTAGTTTCTATTTCTTAACTCTCCAAATTCAAGCAAGATATCCCTAACAGTCTTAATATTGGAAAAATTTGTATGATATACAATTATTATGTCTAAATATAACTGAAATTTTTTGTCTTTTACATTGTATGATATTTTTGATATTTTAAGCCTACTTCACAAAATTTTAAAATAAGTTTCTTCTCATCTGGTGACTATAGTTTATAATAATTTATTGTATATTTCAAAATAGCTGGGAGAGAATAATTCTAATGTTTCTAGCACAAAGAAAAAATAAATGTTTAAGATGATGGGTATCACAATTATACTGATTTGATCTTTACAAATTATATGAATGCATTAAGCTCTCACATGTACCCCCAAAAAATAAAATAAAATGAGTTTCTTCTCTAGCATTCTGTAACAGACAAAAATCACATGTTTTGGGACCCTTATAATTTGAGTATAAGAATACAGCTCTAATCTGCATGAATAGTTTGTATGTGAGTAAATATGGGCAAAAGAATAGGCACATGAGTTCTCCAAGTAATTTTGCCTAAAGATGTATTGGAATAGGGCTGGTAAGCACAGAATTTAAGTCTTCAACAATCTAAGCTTTTTAAACTAGAGCAATTGATTGCATGTTTGTGCATATATACATATTATTTGGCTACTCCTTAAATATAAATAATGGAGTGACCAGTTTTATGAAACCATGATTTCCTCTGATGTAGCTAAAAATGAATTGAGTCTTCATCCCATAAGTGAATTCTGTCCTCCTCATGATAACCAGGGAATTTAAGATTAATTGAACAGCTTTTGTCATAGACTCTCACATTCTGTGAGCAAAGTATCACTTTGCTATTACTTACAGTCTGATTCTAAAGCTTAGAACCAATCAAGTAGAAAGGTAGGATTAAGAACAATAACTCTGGAACCACAGATTGAATGGTGGTTATACTATTTGTTTTCTGTGTGACTTAGTGGTTTCTTCATCTATAAATGATGATGATTAAAAACAATACTGGCCATAGAATATTGATGTAAGAGATGCATGATTTGAAATATATTTTTTCAGTCCTCAGAATGGTGCCAAATATACTGTATGCACTTTATCAGTAGTAGCTATTGTTCTTATTGTAATTGTTGTTGCTTATCATTGGTTTCTCCTTGACTGAAAAATCAATACAGTTCTTTTTTCATAGATTTTTCCAAAGAGCAACCACACAAAACTTGATGGGGGGTGTATCAGGAAAAAGAGGTCAGGTACTTTGGAAAACAGCATAGCAAAGCAAAGATGTGAAAGAAAATTGAGTATTAGTTATCCTGGGTCTTAGAAATACCTTGACTACTCTCATCTTAGATATTCCTTAAATATCTGCTCTTGAACTCAGTCCCAACCTTATTCCAAGTTCTGTGACCTGCCTATAATCTGTCCTCATCTCACTATTCCAGTAACCCCTAATCCCTCACTCTCTAGAAATTCAATTTAATTTTTTCCTATAATATTAAGAAGAGCAGGCCAGGCACAGTGGCTCACTCCTGTCATCCTAGCACTCTGGGAGGCCGAGGCTGGAAGATTGTTTGAGCTCAAGTGTTTGAGACCAGCCTGAGCAAGAGCAAGACCCCATCTCTCCTAAAAATAGAAAAGGTAGCCAGGCACTGTGGCATGCACCCATAGTCCCAGCTACTCGGGAGGCTGAGGCAGGCGGATCAATTGAGCCCCAGAGTTTGAGGTTTCAGTGAGCTATAATGACACCACTGCACTCTACCCAGGTTGACAGAGTGAGACTCTGTCTCAAAAAATAGAAAAAAAGAGCAACTAACTTTCTTAATATCATGTTTTTAACTTCTAGACCAGACCCTGGGCCTATCTTTTCACAATTAAATGTTCTACCATAGTATTTCACAAACTAAAGGCAATTATCTCCCCAAAAGCAATTGAAATATGTTTCTCCTTGTTACTCAGATTTGATCACAAAACATGGTTAATATGCTGCAATTCCAGAAGGATTTCCTCTGTCATGTCATGCAAGTGGGGACTAGAGAGCTTAACTGCTGATTTTGTTGAAGTAGATTGGCAGTTTAGCAGGGGCATTTCTATAAAGAGAACTTAAACGTCAAACACCAAATTTCAAAGTTCAGCTATGCTGCTTACTGTTAATATAACTTTGGCAAAATTACCTAACCTTTCTTTACTTCAGTTTTCTTACCTATAAAATGGGGATATTGGTATCATAGGATTGACATGAGGATTGAATAAAATTATATATAAGCAATGCACTTAGCACAATGCCTGGACAGAAGAATTGTTTCCATTTTGGTAAATATTATAATCAGCCATCTTCACATATGTTTATTTGACCACATTCCTAATCAATTATAACAATAGTCATCTAAGAAGAATAATGGTTCTCATAAGAAATTCTGAAGAAATTCATTTTTTTTATTATTTCAAAATATTATAGGGGTACAAATGTTTTCGGTTACATGGATAACTTTTGTTATATTTAAGTCAGGGTTATAAGTGTGCTCATCACCCAGATAGTGTTCATTGTACCCATTAGGTAGGTTTAAGCCTATCCCCTCCTCCCCACCTCCTGCTTGATTTCCACTAAGTTTTACTTTCCTCTGTGCACAGCTGTGCTCACCGGTTAGTTCCAATTAACAGCAAGGGCATGTGGTATTTGTTTTGCCATTATTTAGATACTTCACTTAGGATAATGGTCTCCAGTTCCATCCAAATTTTTGCCATAAGTCCTTATATCATCCTTTTTTGTGGCTGAGTAGTACTCCTTAGTATACATATATCTCACTTTGTTAATCCACTCATGAATTGATGAGCACTGGCTTGATTCCACATCTTTGTAATTTTGAATTGTGCTATAATAAACATTCAAGTGCAGGTGCCTTTTAGATAAAATGACTTCATTTTCTTTAGGTAAATACCTAGTAATGGGATTGCTGGATTGAATGGTAGGTGCACTTTTAGTTCTTTGAGGAATCTCCATATTATTTTCCATACAGATTATACTAATTTGCAGTCCCACCAACAGTATGTAAGTGTTCCTTTTTCTCTGCATCTATGCCAGCATCTATTGTTTTTGACTTTTTAATAAAAGCCATTCTAACCGGGAGAAGGTGATATGTCGTTGTGGTTTCAATTTGTATTTCCCTGATGATTAGTGACTTTGAGCACTTTTTCATAGTTTGTTGGCCATTTGTCTGTCTTCTTTTGAGAAGTTTCTGTTCATATCTTTTGTACACTTTTTAATGGTGTCATTTCATTTCTTCTTGCTGATTTGCTTCAGTTCTTTGTAGACTCTAGTTATTAGCTCTTTATCAGATGTATACCTTGCAAATATTTTCTCCCATTATGTAGTTTGTCTGTTTGCTCTGTTGATTATTTCCTTAGCTGTGCAGAAGCTTTTTAATCAAGTCCCATTTATTTATTTTTGTTGTTGCTGTGATTGCCATTGGGATCTAGTCAAAGTGAGAGTCAAATCAAAGACTCAATACCATTCACAATAGCCACAAAGAAAATAAAATACCCAGGAATATACTTAACCAAGGAGGTGAAAGTTCTCTACAAAAAGAACTATGAAACATTGAAGAAAGAAATCACAGATGACACAAACAAATGGAAAAACATATCATGCTCATGGATTGGTAGAATCAACATTGTTAAAATGCCCATACTACCCAAAGTGATTTACAGATTCAATGTAATCCCCACCAAAATACCAACATCATATTTCACAGATCTAGAAAAAAATAATTCTATGCTTCATTTGCAACGAGAAAAGAACCTGAATAGCCACAACAATCTTAAACAAAAGAAGAAATCTGGAGGCATCACATTGCCAGACTTCAAATTATACTTCACGGCTATAATAACCAAAGCAGCATGGTGATGGCACACAAATAGACACATAGACCAATGGAGCACAACAGAGAACCCAGATATAAAGCCATCCACATACAGCCAACTGATCTTTGACAAAGCAGACAACAAACAATGGGAGAAAGAAGCCCTATTCAATAAACGGTGCTGGTAGAATTGGATAGCCACATGCAAAAGGGTGAAACAGGATCCAAATCTCTCATCACTCATAAAAATCAATTCAAGATGGATAAAGGACTTAAATGTACAGCATGAAACCATAGGAATTCTAGAAGGTAATGTTGGAAAAACTCTTCTAGATATTTATAAAAGAATTTATTAAAAAGACCACATGGCTACCTTCATTTTTTAAAGTATCTACTTAATTTTTTCCAGTAAAAAAATAAGTGAGAATAGCACTAAAATAAATAAGAAGGAATATATATGAAGACACTTTAGAACAAAGTACAAATACAAAATTCATAGGTTTTATTATTCTATTAATTGGGGTTATTTTTATTTCAATTTGACTTTTTTATTTTGCATAAGTTTTTTAACTGAAATATATTTTCACTTCTTCATACTGTAGAAACTTTCCAATGTTCTGTTCCTGTCTCATTTAAATCTTTGTGCATTGTATGCCTTCCTTGACAATTGAAAGATATCAATATTTATATTTTAAAGTCTATTTTAATACCTGAGAAATGAAACATTCATGAAAAGGAAACTGTTTTTAGTTTTATAATGAAATGGACATAGTTAGATTTTACTTATACAAATATAATCCTATATGGTAGAATTTGAAATAAATCTTTTTTAATGTTACTATTTGACGTTCTGGTAATATATAACATGTTTTATTATTATGTAAATTAAGGTATGTTCATTTTGGAATAATAGCATTCATGATAGTGTTCACGATTAATGATGGCTCTGCTAAAACTATCACATATATTTAAAACTATTGTGAGACAGGTAGAATCATATCCTCCCATGCCCTTAGGCTTCTATATAGCGAACTATCCTTTGACATATTTTATTTTCAGTTTCTGCTTTTGGTATTAATAGATGCCAATCTACCAAATGCTTACCATGGCTTTCAAAATAAAAGTTAAATTCTCTAGTAGCTGTGCAACAGAAGAGCTCATATACACCCTCCATAATTTAAAATCATCCCATTGGAGTAGTTGCTAGCTACGGATAAATTTTCTCAATCCTCTCCACCCTCCTTGCATCTAGGTAGGAATATAGGAATACTCCTCACCAGTGGAATGCTAGCTAGAGTGTGTGATTTCTGGCCTACAGTGTTCAGGAAATCCATTTGCTGTTACTGAGGAGGAGGAGGACTTCAAGAACTGACGGTATGATTGAAGCATCTAAAGTTTAGAAAATCTGACCATTTCTGGAATCCTCTCCCCCAAAAGAATTAAGAAGTTATAATGCTGAGAGCAACACAGGCTCATTAAGATGTAACAGTGAAATAGAAGAACTAAGCTATGTACCAAAGATCAGCTCAAAGGATGCTCCATTTCTTCCAAGCATATTGTTCAGATCACCTCAGGTAGCTGCCATTAAGTTGAGAGATAGCAGTGTAAGAGGAAAAGAAAAATAAAGAAATAAAACCGACTTTAGAATTATGCCAAAGAAAGAACGCTGTATGTTGTTATTAACATTGATCAGACTAGATGCAAATAAATCAGTGCTTCCTACATTTTGATGCAAATATATTGCCAAGAAAACCACAAGCTTAAATCAAAAAAGCCTTTAACTGTAAAATACCACTTGGGCCCCCAAATTTATACTAGCATGAAGCCGAATGTGAAACCTCTGGCTTCCCCAAGGAGCTCATACTGTCCAAAACCTCTTCAGATATGACCAGAGGCCAGGTGTACCTGAGGCCAGGTGCAAAGGACAGGGAAGTTATTCCCCATGATAATCAGTCTAATGAAGAAATTCTATAATGCTAAGGCAGAGGTGTCACAGTTGATGACTTAGCCACTTTTCATCATTGCTATGCTATCCCATTCCTTCCTTTTTGTATGGGTATTCTGTGCAGTCATGATGCTCTTGCTCCGTCAAGAGAGGGACAAAGAGGTTTTCTTTCAGTTTGTAGCTCTGCAGACCTTACGGAGCCACAGTTGAATCTGATCGAGAAGACTGGACATGACACAGAAATCATTGACTTTGAGCTGGATGCAGTGACTGGATGAGATTGAATGCCATATCTCCTAGGAAGGGGCTGGGTATGTTCCATATGAGAGAAAGGGAGTATGTATAAATATTTAGTGGCCAGAGTAGCAGCCTAAGGAACACACATCTAGCTGTCCACTAAAGCAACGTGGAGTTTTTACTAGAGGCAGCAGCTCAGACAGGGACAACCTTTTCCAGGCACCTTGAATTTAAGTCAGAGGTACCAAACTGCAGCCACAGGCTAAATTCAGTCCACCACCTGTCTCTGCAAGGCCTGAGAATGAAAAAGACTTTTTCACATTTTTAAATGGCTGGAAAAAAATAAGAATAATATTTTGTGACACTTGAAAATTATATGAAATTTAGATTTCAGTGTCTATAAATAAAGTTTGCTGGAACACAGCCACACTCAGTTGTTAACATATTACCTTTGGTTGCTTTCAGGCTGCAGACGTAAAATTGAATAGCTGTAACAGGAATGCACGGCTCACAAAGCCTAAACATTCACTATCTGGCTCTTTACAGAAAATGTTTGTCAATCTCTTGTAGAAGTGGTACTGCAGAGCGAGTTTTCACCAATGGAATATGAAGAGAAATGAATGGTGTCACTTACTGACCTAAATACATGAGAGATGTATGATTCCTTTTCACTTTATCTCCTCTCTGTTCTTTCTTCCTTCACTTTCTGGCTAGATAAAGAGGATTCTAAGACCCTAGTTAAGAGTGGACACATAGGATAGAAGGATTCTAAGATCCTAAATCACTGCATGGAGAAGCCCTGCCCCCTCAATCCCATTGAATAGGAACACCAGCATGTGACTGATGGAAAGATATCAATAGACATAGCAAAAGTCATTAGTACTATACTGGAACTGGGCATGGCTTAGTACTACAAAATCACCTATGCTGAGCTCAGTCCTAGTCAGAAAGACAACTTCCTTGGCCCTTAATTACCAAAGAGGTTATTCAGCTACAACAGATACTGCTTGGTATAGTAGACAGTCCCTTTAGGTCTACCAAGATACCCTTTGATTACTGTTATCAGGCCCTCTTACCTTTTCTACAGACTCTGGCAATTTGGCTGCCTACTCACCAGGTATATGTACCTGGTGACAACCTCAAAGAATTCTGTGTACTTACAAAGGGACTTTATAAATCAAAAGTCAAATTCCTAAGAATACGGTACTATTTGGCCCCAGCTGGAAATGACTTTATATGTCTTTGAGGTGTTTCCCTGTGATACTCATTCATTCAGTAAATATGTATTGACCTCTTACTGCTACTGATGGTCAGGTTATCTTCTAGGTACTGA
The DNA here is from genome assembly GCF_041146395.1 of Eulemur rufifrons. Classification (NCBI taxonomy): domain Eukaryota; kingdom Metazoa; phylum Chordata; class Mammalia; order Primates; family Lemuridae; genus Eulemur; species Eulemur rufifrons. Next base: position 27,328,884 of record NC_090997.1, on the reverse strand, counting down.
GATGTAAAGATGTACAAAACAAGCCCACTCTCCTCCTCATGAAGCATAGATTGATGTAGTCATTTTCAAGGAGTGGGGTTGGGAGAGGGAAAATACCCAAACCCAGCACAAAGCAGGCCTCTCAAGACCTGGTCTTCCATCCTCAGAGTTCAAAACGCTTTTCAAGTATTTGGGAAAGGTAGAGGCTTCCCATGCCATGAGAATGCCTTCCATAGTGAGTAATTGGTGGATGAATATCATATCCCATAGGTATGTCAGGATACAACAAAACAAAATGAAAACAAGACTCACTTTTTTACAGGATATATAAATATGTGGTAAAGGATTTTATGTTACACAGAAAAGAGTCACCTTTCTCAGCCTAGGAAAATGTGGCCGTGACTTATAAAGGAAGGAATGCCTGAATTTGATTCTAAAGTGAGAGTTTACCAGAAGAACAGGGGAAGAAAAGGCATTCTACATAAGGAAGTAGAGATTTATTTTTAATATTGGCATGTTTGATGTTGGACCATAAACCTAAGGCAGGAAGTCATGAGAGATAAGCCTGACAATGTAAGCTCAGAGCAGATAATGAAGGTTTGGTGGGTTAAAGAGCTTGGAGCTGCTGAGAATCAGGGCTATGTTAAGATACACATTTTAAATGAATTACCTGGATCACTCTATATAGAGTGGAGCCTAAATGTGAAGAAATGAGACTGAAATTAAGGAGACCAGATAAGAGGCTTTTTGAATAATCCAAGAAAAAAATATCAGTGCCTGAAACTAGTCAGTGTTGGCAGAAATAGAGAAGAATTATGCATCTGCTATTTAGAAGGAAAGATGGCTAGATTTAGCTACTGAGTTTCCAGCAGATTAAGGAGGAAAGAATGACTCTCAGAATTTTTGCTGTAGTTTCATAGTAAAAGTGGATAACATCAGCAGATATCACCAGAGGAGGAGCAAATTTTGATGGCGACTCAGCCTGGATTCCTCCTGTGCCACCACCCGCTTTATTAAAAAATACAATCATGTGGAGGAAAAGAGAGAAAAAAGCAGAATAAAGTAGAAAAGATGGATAGATCATATGAGGATGTGTTACAAGGCCAGATACTGCCTGGTAATAAGTTGGACTGATGATTCTGCCTCACTGGACTCTCTTGTTAGAGGCCATGTAAACGACTGCGTCTCATGACAGTTGTTCCAAGGCAGGAAGGGAAAACAATTTACTCAGCAGCAGCTAGGGCTGGAAGGAGTAGCCTGTCTCTAGAAATGGGTAAGGATCTTAAGTGGTACATGAATGACTAATATCAACGGTAACAAAAATTTCCATTTTGGGCATGCGGAATTTGAACTCATATGGGAATGAGCCCCCAGATAAATATGTCCAGCAGGCTAATTTATATTAGAGAGCCTATAACCTAGGGTAATAATATGAATTAAAAATACAAGTTTGGGATTATTAAATATACAATTAGCAGATGAAACCATTAAAATGAATAAAGACACTCAAGGGAAGTGTGCAGAGTGAGAAGAACAGTGGCCAGGTACAAAGATGTGAGCACTATCTACTTCTTATAGTTATTAGTCCATGAAACACATGAAAGAGATGACTGGAATATCACTATCACTCATTGTCTCTTTACAGACAGTGTGCCTCTTTGCAAAAGAGTTTCATATATCAGTGACAATAGTGTTCTTCACAGGTGTTTTATGTACCTGCAGTGCTTTGTAATTCATCTCTCTCACTTAGGGACACATTAATTCACTCATTCATCCAATTATTCAGAAATTTGAATTAGCCCCTCCACCCACCCCGAGTGTTTGGAACTCAGTGCTGAGCTTCTCAGACTTGGCCATGGACTCTACCGATCTTTCAGTGGAGTTATGTCATCCAGCCATGGAAACTCCAAAAGTGTACTACAAGCCAAGCTGTGATAATATAGAAATCTTTCAGGTCTGTTGTTAACCATGAGATGTATTTGTCAAGATCTGGAGGACAGTCAAAATTATCTTTCTCCTTTTAAAGAAAATGAGGTCATAATGTCCACTCTAACAACAGAGGTTGGCATTTTGAAGATTTATGCTCACTGTTGGTGCCCATAATGTCTCATCACCTCTAAGATGAGCCAGTCTCTCCACATTGCTCCATTGCTGACATTTACACAGATTAGAACTTCCCGAGGCAATTCGCTTGTTAGAAATCCACTTGCTAGCTATTGTGATGAGTCTACTGAAATGCACATTGATTTTATTTAATGCACTGGTTAGCAAGAATATATAGCATTCAATCCTTTTCATTATACTATATGTGTATTTTATATTCATTCTTACATTGTAATAAACTGCTAAAATTTTAGATAATAAGTTACAAGCCTTAAATATAACATAGTTTTAATATTTTGTAAAAGCTACATATGCATTAAAATAAAGATTTATAAAGTCATAAAACATAAATATGATCACCATTTTCTGAATGGCACAGGAATTATTTGTGACTGGTGCTGGAGAACAATCTGATAGTCCCTTGTTGGCAGTCATTGGAAGAGTAGCTAAAGGCAGTGACTTAAGGCAAATATAGTGAAAAATATCTGGCTTTCCAATGTTACTTTTCATGTTTCAACTTCTAGTAAACAATTGAGATTTAGCACTAGCCTTTGTGGTTTCAATTATTTAAAAATAGAATTAAAAATTTTGGGGTCTTTATTTTTATGTATAAACTATTCACATTTCACCAGGCTTCCAACATTGGTTCTGGAAAGGCTCCACTTTACTCATGATTATTATTGTACCAAATGGTATTACTATAAAATAAAGCACAGAAAATGAAACTAAATACATATTCTAAACATATCAAAAGGACGAATTCATTCACTGAAGACAAATTGATGGAAAGATTTAATCAAAGGCAGGCCTATATCAGTATGAAATTATTAAAAATGTCAAATTAAATACATATTATTCCCTAAAAGAATAAAGTGATAATATTAAAAAATATTAAACTTGTTTTTTACATTTATATATCTTGAATAAGAATGTATGTTAGAGGAAACCTACCTTGACAGTATGATGGACAAGATGATTTAAGTTCCTATTTTCCGATTCAAATATCTTCTATTCATACATAATATCTTTTTCTATTTTGAAGATTCTGCAATATCTGTGCAAAGCAGGGCAGCTAAAAGTGGTTCAGTTTTATAGACACATACAGAAGAATGAAACAGGACCCCTATCTCTCATCATGCACAAAAATTAATTTGAGATGGATAAAAGATTTAAATGTAAGGCATGAAACCATAAAAATTTTAGAAGAAAACATAGAAAAAAATCTTCTAGACATTGGTATAAGCAAAGAATTTATGACTAAGACCTCAAAGGCAAATACAGTAACAACTGTTTAATTTGATTAAATTAAAAAGCTTCTATACAGCAAAGGAAATATGCAGCAGAATAAATAGATAACCTACAGAATGGGAGAAAATATTCACAAACTATATATCCAACAAAGGGCTAATATCCAGAATCTACAAAGAACTCAAAGAAATTAGTAAGAAAAAAGCAACCCCATGAAAAAGTGGGCAAAAGACACAAGCAGAAGTTTTTAGAAGATAGACAAATGGCCAAAAAACATGAAAAAATATTCAACATCACTAATCATCAGGGAAATGAAAATTAAAATCACAATGAGATACCATCTTACCACTGTTAGAATGACCACTACTAAAAAATAAAAGAAAACAAAACAAAACAATAGATGCTAACATAGATGTAGAGAGAAAGGAACACTTATATACTCTTGGTGAAACGGCAAATTACTACCTCTCTGGAAAGCGCTATGGAGATTCCTCAAAGAAATAAATTTAAACTTACCATTTGATCTAGCAATCCCACTACTAGGTATCTACCCAAAGGAAAAGGAGTTATTTTATCAAAAAGGTACCTGTACTCAAATGTTTATTATGGCACAATTTACAATTGCAAAGATGTAGAATCAATCTAAGTGCCCATCAATTCATGAGCGGATTAACAAAATGTAGTGTGTTTTCACACATATACACACACCATGGAGTACTATTCAACCATAAAAAGGAATAATAACAACTTGGATGGAACTGAAGACCATTATTGTAATCGAAGTATCTCAGGAATGGAAAAATAAACACCATATGTGTTCTCTAATAATTGGGAGGTAAAATCATGGGCACACATAGGCACAAAGAGATGTAAAGGACATTGGAAACCAGGAAGGGGGGGACAGTGGAGGAAGTGAGGGGTACCTGTCTGGTGATGGGCACACTAAAAGCCCCGACTTAAGCATTATACAAGGTATCCATGTAACACAAACATTTGTACCCCCCTAAAATGCTGAAGTAAAAAAAAAAAAAAAAAAAGTCCTGTTTTAACGATATCACTGTTTGTCACATTTAAACATTACTAAATACATATCTCTATTATTATACCTTTTCTGAGGCAAACTATATTTATATTTGACCAGTACTCGATTGACTTTTGAAGAAATATCTCCAGTGCAGATAATTGATATGAAATGAAAATCAGGCACCAATGTATTAACTGTATCATTTTCCCCATTTGTTAGGGAATAAACTCCTTTAACTTTATATTGGCTTTGGGATAAAACTCACGTTCTTTGGCAAGGCCTATAAAGTTCTTTTGGTCATCCCCTACTACTTCAAGAGCTTGAGTTAGGGCAGTCGCAGAGATAGGGCATCTGAGATGCTGGCAGGGTTTACTGGGATATATGAGCCATGAATCTTACTTTGAGAAAGGAGACTCACATTTTCTCAAAGCCCACTGCATGGTCAGAACTGTGCAACTGTGCTAAACACTTTATTTCACACTAAAATCATTTATGCGGAACATTCTATTATTTTTCCATTTTACAGTTGAGAAAACTGACACAAGAGGTTTAGAAGCATATCCCAAAGCGTATAGCTGTTACAAGGCAGGGTTTCACTCCAGCTTGCGAGCTTCTTCTAATAGACTAGAGATGACAAACTTGTGCTTCTCCTCTCACCAGGCAGGTTTCTCTTCCATTCATTCAGTCACTCAGCCAGTCAGTCATCTATTTTTTCACTCTGTAAATACCACAGAGCACTCACTGTGTGTCAGGTTGTGTTCTAGGCTCTGAGAATACAGTGTGAACTAACTGAAATCTCTGTCATCACAGAGCTAATATGCTAGTAGAGAAGATGGGCAACAAACTATTAATAATAAGTGAATAATGATGTTGTCTAACCGGTCTAACTGTTAAAGATAAGTGATATATGAAACACAAAATCAGGAATCAGAGCATATTGATTCTAAGCTGCCTAATCAACTAGTTCGATGGAGTAAGAAAGGCATCTCTGAAGAGGTGGTGCTTAAGTACACATGTGAATCATATGAGGGATTTGACCAGGAAAATATTTGGGAAATATTTCAGGCAAAGAAACCAGCTAACTATAAAAGTACTTATATGAGAGTAAAGTTGGTATATTCCAGTAACACTGTCACTGGAGCTAAAGTGGGCAAGGAGGGTGTGGTAGAATATTAGATCACAGAGCTTCCTGGAGCATTTATAGTCCATGTTAAAAACTTTGAACTTCAATTTAAGTATGACAGGGAAATAATTAGAGTTTTGAGTAGTGATGAGACATGATTTAATATATATGTTAAATACATGTGATTCTGGCTGCCGTGTGGTAAACAGGAAAGGACAGGAGTTACATTAGGGAAATAGTTTTAGTAACCATGAAGATGATGAGAAATCATCAGATTTATGATACATTTTGAATCCTGGCGGATTGAATGCTGGTGTAGTGAGTTGAAAGCAAGTTTCCTTTCAGTAGTGCAAGCACAAGAGGGCAGTGTCTTGACCTAGGGTGATATTCCACTTACTGTGGCTCAGCAACAAGTTACCTCAACACAAACAGGTATGAAACAATCATTAATTATGCTTGGGAAGTCTGTGGATCAGAAATTCCAGGAGGACACAACAGGAGTGGCATGTTCCTCCCCAGAATGCTTAGGAAGACCTCAGCTAGACAGCCTGAAGCTTGGCAGCTGGAGTCATCTAAAGGCACATTCACTCACATATCCAGAGATTGATTCCAAGTTGATTCTAAGTTACTTTTTAAGATTAGACTTAATACCTATTCTTATAACAAAATGGTTTTACTATATTTCACTAGTAATAGGGCTTTGTCTTCACTTTCCTTCAAGTGTTGGACTTTTGTGAGAATATACAAAATGTTGCCTTTGATTTGGAAGCATCAGACATGGAAAAGAGAACTCATCTCAGAATTGTTGCTTGAGTATCTGTGTTAAACCCTGTTCCAAAATCTTTGCAGCTAAGAATGATTATTAGTTTATTACCCCAAGAATCAAGGTATATAAGTGAACAATTCCAATCTCAAGTTGTCCATCCATTGGCTAATTGATATAAATTGACAGGCTGACTTATATGATGGGCTCATTTATTTCACATTACTCACTAGTGATTTTCAGAAGTGCATGTTGTGTGCCAACCCAGGCATCAGGATAGACACTTGCCTTTCAGCTAATGCCTCCACCATCATATACAATCACAGTGAATGCATTCTTTCATCACCCATCCCTTGTATTCAGTCAATAAGTTCCATCAATTGTACTTTCTAAAAATATCTCAAAAATTTCTCCTCTACTTCACATTTAAGGTCAATGCTTTCCTTAAGGATTATTGTTCAAACTCTCCAAACAATCTTTGTGCCTTCTATATTTGCTACCTTGAATCTCTCCTCCTTCTACATTGCTGTTAGAATAATGCATCTAAATTTAAAATCATATCATATATGCATAATGATTAACATGAAATATCTAGATTATTCATATGATGGTGCATCATACCTTTTATGATCTATCCATGGACTAAAAATGACTGGAAGTTACCCTAGCATAAATAGAATTTCAATATTTTACTTAAAAGACTTTTGGCTGTTAGAAGTCACCTTTACCTGGCTTGTAAATGTCAAGTTAAGTTTTATTAGTGTTTTAACAATGATAGCTAAGCTATACTTCCACATAGGTTTAAGAAATTCTATCAGTCTTCAATATAAATAATTGAATATCCTGATTTAGGCTTTAATTACATTTACAGATTTTTGTTAGGTATTCATAATCCATATGTAATAGTTTAAATGACACAATTCATTTCTCCAGGTACTTTTTAAAATATATGAGACTGCTGATCTTGACTTCTGTACTTGACTCTCACCTTGACATTCCTCATTTCTCACAGTTTAATAAGATACAAGTGGTTACTTACCTTTGAGATTATTTTGAGCTGCTACTATTTTTGAGGTACTTTATTTTTTGAAAGATGCCTTCAGTCACAGAATTTACATAATTATACAGAAGTCCTCTGATCAGAGATTACCTGAATATGACAATAGCAGAACCAATTAAATGATTGCAGTGTCCAGGAACTAAGTATGTCATTTTTGTATATATTTTGAATTTTAAGGCAGAAATACCTTAAATAATTCCATAACAGAAACATATATTGTCCTTCATAAGACCTTGACTGGAAAAGTTAATAAAAACATTCCTATCCACAACCATAGTTAGTTGCTGCAGAAAGACAGGTGCTCTTATGAACAAAAGAAACATTCATTTCCAAAAACTGCATATAAATATTTTACACAGTTACCTAATTTTCTCAAAGTTTAAATTGATTATAAATAGTTTATGTGCTTTTTCTGTATCTGAAACCTGCAGAACTTCTTAATGAAATCTTGCTTAAGCCTTCATCAATAAACCAAACTTGATGCACAGTACAGCAGCGCCCCCTGGAGCTAGATGACTTTACAAATTGACATTTTCTAGCTGTTTTATTTGATTATAACTACAAAAGCCGTGATTAATGTTCACAGTCTCTGTTTCCTGCAATCTAGAGAATAATGCAATGATAACTAGGGAATCATATTCAAAGGGTTTTATTTTATTTTAAACTCCTTTTCCATAGATCTATCGTACACAGTGTGGTATACAAATAGAACCATCTGTATGAATTTATAGTAGAGTTTTCCTTTAAGCACGTTTCAGATTTTTTTGTTCATTTGCAGTTATAAATGAAGTCACACATCTACAAGGTTGACTTAAATGGTTGTAAGCACGTTTATAATATTTGTGTATTCTGAAAGTCATAAGTTTGATAGAACTTTTAAGTTGGACAATACCCTAGAATTCATCCAGGGTGGCTAAGACACTCTTTTCCTCATCCGAGTGAGGTTAGGTCACCTCCCCACAGTCACACAATCTGGTTCATAATGAAACAAAGCAGTGTATTTTTGCACAAGGATGATCGCTAACTAAATATGCAAATATCAGCCTTTATAATACATTTATATCAATAATGATATATATATTCCCAATTCATTTACTGTATATTTTTTACTATTTAAGAATTAACCATTACATGTCTACCAACAGGTACATCATTTAGAATAAGCTGCAACTTACACATGAGAGAGCAACAGTATGATTCACATAACTTCTAGTCTAAAAATGTGTCATAATTGTAAAAAAATGAAAATGTTTTCTTTCTCTGCACACTGCCATGTCCAGTGGATCATGCTTCAGTTTCTAGAGCCCAGAAGAAATAATCAAAGCAAGGAAGTGATTAAATCTAGACCCAAACATCTTTAATTTTGAAATTTGATACAGTTATAGAAACATGATCTATAGTCTGAAATATGTGACTCTTAGACCTTCATATAAGAATACAAGCCACTTATATTCTAGACTAAGCAAGAATAAAGACAAGGAAGAGAAAGAGACAAAAAGAACAAAAGATGAAAGAGGAAAAACAGACTTCTCAGTATGGTGGGAAATCGTAATTTGAATCTATTAAAGAACAAAAATACTTCTTAAGTATTATTATTCCTAAAAACTAATTATAGATAGAAAAATAAAACAACTATTTATCCCTCCAAGTCCTGCCTGTTAATTCAGCAATATGTACCTGGAAGTCAGATACTTCCAGGCTGTAAGAAATGGAGCTGAGAGCTACGTGCCTGCTGTCTTTCCTAAGGCAACCGGCGATCTTTTGCTCCTTGCCCTTACAGGCAGAGAGAGGGGTCTCTAGGGAGGTATGGGAAGTAGCTATAGTAAACAGAAATTTGGTAATGGCCTTTTTTCCTCAACTCTGACTATAAATTTTCTGTTAAAAAAAAAAAAAAAAAAAAAGAAGACCCATTTGTTTTGGCTTCAGGCTGAGGTAAGCTTCATACTCATGTTAGAATGTTATCTTTTCCCTTTGGGAATCCACAGTGTATATATCACAGATATTATTCTTGCACAGCAAAACCAGCAGCCTTTTACATAAAATCATTTCAAGTCATTAATGTTTCTTTTCTTTAGTGTATTTGTTTAAAGCAAAAGTATAATAGAAGTATAGTATAGTAGAAGTAATAAAAAGTATTTTTAAATTTTCTGATTTTACCAAAAGCAAAAATGTGAGGTTTTAAGTATAAGTTAATAGGGAAATTAAAAGACAAACAAAACGTGTTAGAAGATGGCAACAGATTGTTCAAAACCTGTTTTTGTACTAATGAAGATTTACTAGTAAAGACTTTAGCTGGCCAAACTATAACAAATCTTCTGACAATGTTGAAAACTGAGCATTATTTATCAGAAAAAAATAAGTAAATAAAGCAACCAGGGTATGACCTTTTGGTATCCCACATTGTTAAGAAAAATTTGAACTTTTAGACAGTCAAATATTTTAATAGTGTGTCTTTTTTAGTTTCTAATTACAGTAAATAATTTCATTGTTTTCCTTCCCAAGAATCTTAAACTCCAAAGTTCAATTGTTTTACATAAAATAAAAAGGTACAATGATAATTGCTATATATGTCAGATCTTATAAAGTATATTTTGTCAAATAAGAATTAATAATTTCTTAATTATTAAAATATTAGAAACATATTATTAAAATATGATCTTGAAATTTTATTCCAAGTGTAATACAAATGCTGTAATTGACATTCATGAATTGGAGGAATACTTAGCAGTTAGATAGTTGAACTTTCCACCTAATTCAAAAATATTCTCTAGGGCATCTTTGGCAGGTGGTCATTCAGGCTCTGCTTGAAGACTTGATGTGGAGTTTACTACCTCATAGGGCAACCATTACATTTTCAACTGCTATCAGAGCTATAATGCTGTTATACTGAAATTTCCAACTACAGCTTCTCTGATTTAGTGTAATTATTTTCTATATGCCTGTATTTCAATTTCTTAAAGACAGTTAGGCCTACACTAAATATTTTCAAGCCAAATGTCAACAGCTCTCATTCTCAAATGATACGGTTTCTGAATGTTTCATGCTTTTTCCTTCTCTAGACTTTCAATATTTAATTATTTATTGTATAGTTTTGATCCTAGAACCAAACTTTTTAAAATGTGATCTGAAAGGCATGGATTATATTGGGTGCTCAGAATTCAATCTGAGATTGCATTAGAATTTTTGAGTACATCCTTGGAATGCATTCACCTTCAAATGTTTAGGTTTTACATCTGCAAGTTGTTTCAGTACCTTAAGGTATGTTTGACTGGCACTTCAATTCTGCTTTATGTTGTATAAGATAAACTTTCCATTTTGCAAATCATTCTCCTTGAAAAGTAAGAGTTGTATAATTATATTTTTTTTCTGGTATCCATTGATGTTACCTCATCTGCCCAAGTACCAGGAACAGGCCTTTTACTCATTTTTTCTTTCACTAAATATAGAAAACAAAGCCCCCTACTCTATGAATAGTTTTATAAATCTCAGATCTTTCTGTGTTTTTATCTTACTGGTTTATGTGATGTTAGCTTGGGTGTGCTCTTGATGCTAAGCCCTTCTTTGCAAAGCCAAATTAATTTTCTCATTGGAATCATTTGAAACTGAGTCATAAGACTGTTTTGGGGATCTCTCTATATGGTCATATATATATGATGCTAAAAGTATATCGAGGATGATGTGTTCAACACTCCATGGAAATTGCAACTATGTGTTTCACAAAGATATTTCTGAAAACCTCATGATTTTTATTTGAGGGACAAGCATTGGGAGAGAGTTCATGTTCTCTTTAGTACATGAATGAGTTCAATAAGTCCCCAATATTCTATGTGTGGACAAGGTGAACTTTGAAGATTTTCTATGACAGGTATGAATAGGTGTCAAACATGGTCACAGAAAGATTTCAAAAATGCTACCATAGACTGTATTGTTTTGATTTACATAGATCCTGAGAAAAACAACATCAATAAATTAGCTGTGCTATATTTTCACAAGTACTAAATTATTGCACTTGATTTATGGAATTTTTCGGGATTTGCAGAATATCTTCAAAATTAATTCTATTTTGAGAATAGCTGATGTTAATCTATTCTTGTGACAATAATAGAAATGAACCTAGATTGTTGAGGCCATGTCTAGATTTTGAGAATAAAATTACATTATTATCATAGAGGAGTTTATCTGACTTCTATTTTCTATGGCAAAGAAATTTTATTCTTCATCAACCAACTCTGTTCCGGTATTTCAGGCCTTGAATCGTGCATGTAATTACACATATACTTTCACCATTACTGACTTTTTGAAATCTGTTTTGTTACATGTCTGGTATTACCCCTTTTCCTTTTATTGATATTCGAATGATAGTTTGGATGGTTTAGTCTCTCTGAATATTCTCATAATTTCACATTCAGTGAATTCTTCTCCCTCATGACTCCAATTCAAGTTAATAGCAGCATCTCCCTCATTGCTTCTAGATTTATTTAATAATTAGAAATAATGACATGATTTAGGTTGACTTAGGGTTTTTTTGCATAGATTAAATCTAAAGTATAATAGAAACCATTTTATGATGAATAGGAATTAATGGACAGAGATGTGTAAAATGGTAATAATAAATTTTCTAATTTTTAATCCATTTATTCAGGGAAATAGTAAAGGGGAAGGATGCCATCCCAAGAATATAGTTGACCTATATTTAATTATAGGAAATCTTTGAAGGGTACAAAATTATATTGGTTGAATGCCTAGTTAAGTATTTTTAGAAACTTAGTTCTTAACCAACAATAAATCTTCAGCCCAGTAATCAAACTATCAACCACAAAGTCAACACAAAATAAGTTCAAGGTGTATCTAAGGACTGCAGCTAACCTTAAAATATTCAGAAGGAAAGAAACTATCTTTATCCTTATTATCCCAGGGATAGAAAGGCATTTTCAAGGGCAATGTCTTATTAGAAAGACAAGAAGCTATAGTTCATTAAAAATTAACAGTAATGCAATTGAAATATATTTCTTAAGGTAAAAAGCTTTAAAAGAAGATGATAAACATGTGTTTGCAGTTGGCTCTGATTCTATCAAACTGTAGATAATCTAGAATAGAGACTGGAAGTTTTCTTCAATCATATTAAAATGTCCAGGTCTAGATGTCTTTAAGAACAGGCTTATACATACTCTACCACCTAGATATTTCAGATTTAACATAAATAAACAAAATGTTATGAAGAAAACCCTATCAGAACTTAAAAGATGTTAACACACGAATTGCAAACTACTAATTTTAAAGAATATATGCATTTGTAATATGGACTAAACCAAAAGAGGGTATTTTTCTTACTGTTTACATATATTTCTACTTTCCCAAGACTAATGTGGAATTGAGAGAAATAAATATAGGGAGTTACAAAAATTCCCACTACTAGCCACCAGTTTGGAGGGGCAAATGTTGTAGGTGTGACCAAGTTGGCAGGTGCATGCTTTATGGGTTGTTCTGGAAGATCGGTAGCAATCTGGGGAGGCAGAACTGGAAGAAAACAGTTGAGATTATGTTTGGGACTCTTTGTGGCACTCTTGTCCCAGCTTTCAATTACCAGACAGTCATAAATTGAATTCTGACATACACTTTACCACCAAGCAAGGGAACTTTTCAAATTGTTCATTGCTTTGCAGAAAAATAGACGGTATGCAAATCAATCGAATTTCCCACATATAAACAACCATGACCACAGCTCAGCCTACCCCGCTAGATTAAGAGGACTGAATAAGGCACTGAAATGTAATCTAGTGTCTATGAGACTTTTAGCAGTTAATAGAAGAATTTAACAGTGCCCATGAAAAAGGAAGGGGCTATATGGAAAATATACCTACATAATTTAGGACAGTAGCTCTCAGAAGAATCAGGAATTTACCAGATGAATAAATTGAAAAAATAAAATCTACATGAGACTATACAAAAGCACTATAGAGGTGAAATATAAAGAGTACTTAGCTAAGGAGAGCTTTAGAAAAAACAGCGGTGGAAAAGCACTCACTGAGGACAGACTTCTCTCAAGAAAGTAAATTTTCAGATGATTACTTTGAAGTTAAAGGAAATATGGCCTTTATGAAAAACAATGAATTAGGGAAATAGAGTTTACAATTAAATTCAAACTTAACATGCATGACCATCTCAATAGATACTAAAGGCATTCAGTAAAAATTAACATCTAATTATTACAAAGACTCAGCAAATTAGAAGTAGGAGCCTACTAATTAAGAACTACCTATTAAGAAATATTAAACTTTTCATCACTTCTGTTCATCATGGTAATGCAGTTCCTAGCTATTATGTAAGGTAAACAAAATTTTAATGGAAGCTATATAAATTTGCTTAGAGGAAACAAAATTCATAGATTATCCTCATAGAAAACCGAAGAGAAAATACAGAAACATTATTAGACTTAATAAGAGTTTAATTAGTTTGCTGAAGATTAATACCTGAAAACAAATTGCATTTCTATATGTCAGTATCAAATTTTTACCAAATGTAATTTTAAAATATCATTTATAAATATATAAAACACCTACAAATAAATATAAAAATGTAATGTGTGAAGAAAATTATAAAAACTTATTAAATATATTAAAAAGACATAAATGGAGTTATTGAATATGGAGATTTAATATTATAAATATGTTTATTTTCCTCCAAATTTATATACACATAATTATGTTTATATATAATGCAATTCCAGTCAAAATCCCAATGGGTTTCCATTTCTTTTGGAGAAAAAAAGCAAACTAGTAGAGTGAATTGCCCTTCTAGACAATAAGACTTATTACAAAAATCACAGTAATGAGGATTATGCAGTATCAGCACAAGAAAAGAAACATAAACAATGGAACAACAAATAGACATGATTTACTAAGTGGGGCTTAAAATATTGGTTATTTTAATAGAAAAAATACAAAATACAAAATTTGATCCCACCATACAACAAAAATCAATTTCAATTGAATTAAATTATTAATTAAGAGAGGTAAAATTTTAAAGTTTTGAGAATATATGTGATTCTCTCTGACTTCATTCAGAGTAAGGAAGGCAAATATTCAGTTTCAGAATATTTAAGAGACTATCTCTAAAACTTTAGGATAAAAAGAGACCATAAATCTTTAACATGTATTTTAAAAATCAGTAAATTTAATTATGCTACAATTTAGAATGCCTACTTCCCAAAAGGCCCTATAAACAAAATTGAAAAGCAAGCTGCAATTGGTATAATAGAATATATTTGTAATATATAAAAATGACAAATGGCTATTTCCCAAATGATATAAAGGTCAGATATAAATTATAGGACAACTCAATACAAAAACTGACCAAAAGATGTATGAAAAATGCAAATTGAAGCCACAAGAAGGTTTGTTAACAAACATTAGATAGGCAAAAATTTTAAAGCTTGACAATAATGAGTGTTGGTAAGAATAAAAAGTAACAGTACCTAGAAATTCCACTTTTTGCTGTTGTACATAACCATCAAAAAACATGTACAAGAATGTTTATAAAGTCACTGTTCATAACTGCTAAGAATTGAAACAATCCCAATTTCCATTTACACTAGTAGATAAAAGTAATATATCAACACAGTACTATACAGAATAATAAAATTGAGTGAACTAGAAATAAACATATCAACATGGATGAACCCTAGGAATGATGTTGATTGAAAATAAGCAAGTCATAAATGAATAATACAGCATACACTTATTTTTTTATAAAATTTAAAAATAAGTAAAATTATCCCTATGTTGTTTCAGTTAGGGTCAAAGCCTAAGTGGAAAAACATAAAGGAAAGCAAGTGGAAATTCAGAATAGGGCATGCTTTGTGGAGGAGTGTGAGGCAGGGGGCTGGGAGCCACAGAGAGGGAGCCAGCACTGCT
The DNA here is from genome assembly GCF_041146395.1 of Eulemur rufifrons. Lineage (NCBI taxonomy): Eukaryota > Metazoa > Chordata > Mammalia > Primates > Lemuridae > Eulemur > Eulemur rufifrons. The sequence continues at coordinate 27,313,671 of NC_090997.1, read as the reverse complement.
GATGTTCTGTTTATTAAGTCATTAGGCTCACCATTTTTCTATTGTGCTGTAAAAGTTAAATATATATTGCATGTGCATATGTAATTATATTCTTCATTAGGTATATGATAACTCACATACTAATCTGCCATTTGGTTTTTCAATTCATATCTTACTTATTTTTCCATTATACATCAGTGCATATTAATCTGCTTCATTTTCATTAAATTCCAGTAGTCAATTAAATAGATTTTATTAACCATTCATTCATCCACTTTTAATTTCATTATTATGCAGTTAGGTTAGACGAATGTGCTTCTCCACACCTCTCAACATCCCAAATAAATCTATACGGTCTGCAACAGCAGAAATTGCCCCCATCTTTGTCATTATCTTCTCACTTATTACAATGATCAGTACTGTATTTCAGAAAAAACTGAATATGCGAGTACATACATGATGTATACATGCGCAAGCCACTATCTTGAATATAATTCATAACTACATTAAAATGAAAAGCAAATGCTTTGCTGCAGTGAACCAAGCACACAGAGTAGCCCATGAGGTGTCACATGTAAACAGCACTATTATTCTTTTCATAAATGGTTAAATTGAGAATAGAAATGTAAAAATATATCTAAGCCAAGAATTATTATAAATATGAAGGCTGCATTTGGTGCTATTCAATCATTATTCAATTGTCCAATAAACTAGATAAATAGGATGCTAATTTAAATTAATTGACTAAGAAAAATTGTACTCAAAGTAGATTGATATCATTCCATAAAGTTTTATTTTGAACCTTTGTAAAGTGTTATAATAGATGTTTTTAAAAAATGTAAATTATTTCTTTTTTCCTTACAAAATCAACACGTTTGTTATAATATATCCTAAAGATAAACACTGTTAATAACTTGCTCATATCTTGCCTATATATACATTTGAATGTATTAAATACTTGATAATATTAAACATATAAAAATATAATGTAAATCTGTTAGAGGTAATCACAAAAGTTAAAGATAAAAATAATGCAATTTCATAATTAAAAATAGTAGGAAATTTTCAGCTGACAATAAATGTGTATCAAATCTGACATCTTATATATCTATTTACTAACCTGACATCTCCACTTGGATATTTAACAGGAATAAAATCAAAATTAGGACAGTTCATGAAATCTAATTTTTGTTTGTTTGTTTCTCTGAATAGCTGGTTGGTTGGTTATAGGAATCTTACAAAGAATACCTAAAGGAATTACTAGTTTTTTCCTTTCAGTCCTTAAAAAAATTGATTGATTCCTTTCAAATCGGTGAAGTGAAGGAGCATAAAATCAGCCCAGGGTTTTCTCAACATATTCCCTTTATTTTTTATTTCTATTTTATTGCATGACATAAACATATATGACTTGTACTGGTTTTTCAGCTCCCTACTCTTACAGTATTTTCTTTTATTTAATTGTCCCTTCTAATATTAAACTATTCCTTCTTAGATGGGGAAAATATAGTGAGATTTCCTTGGTTAAGCTCTGTAATAATCTTGGTATCTGCTTCAAAGAGGGACCATTCCTGACCATGACCCCATCGCCCTTTCATAGTCTAGTTGACTGATAATGAGAAGTCAATTAGAATATTTTTGTCTTTGAAAGCAACGAGAGAAATTATCAATTATATAATAGAAACATCAAACAGTAGAAACCATTCTTTATTTTCAGCCAGAGGAAAATATATTAATTAATATGTAAAAGGCTCTCATTTTATTTTTTGTTACATCAGATATAAATTATCTTTTGGAAAGGGTCATCAGTGCTCGCAGTATCCCCTTTAGGGGAAATGAAGAGCATTTATTAATTCTCTTTCTTCCCAAGAGAAGGAAGAACTAAATCATGGCAAATCTCCATATACAATCTCCTTCAGCCTAAGAGAAGGATTGTCTAAGCATCTCCTATATAACACTGGCCCCAGAGCAATTCTTAGTTCTTCTCTTGCAAGTTGCCAAAATTGTATCTATCAGCAAGAAGTGCTATATATTGTACCATTGATGTATACTTCCAACCTATCCACTTTTCCTCACCTCCATTTTCTTCCTAGCCTGTTATATCATCATCATCACTCCTTGGAACATGGTGACAGCCTCCTAAATGATCTCCTTTCTTCTGTGGCAGACACTTCCTCAAATGCATTTCGCACATAGCAATCAGAGTATTTTTTATATTGTTCTTTTATTATTATAAAAATGATACATATAAAAATTTTTAATTATCCAAAAAATTATACATTAACAGTGATTTCCCCTCACAGTCCAGAACTCTATCTCCATTCTCCAGAATTATCTCTTATATATCCTTTCTGAAGTTGTCCATTCATATATATGGTTATTTATAGGTGTATATATATCGTCTTTTTCCTTAAATGGGAACATGTTATAAACTTCATCACTGGGTATGATCAATTTTTCAAATCTTACCAATCAGATGTGTAGAAATCAAAAATATTAAATTATGAGTAAAGATGAGCAATCTTTCATGTTTATACGATAGTCATATTTCTTTTTCTGTGTTTCTGGGTGTTTTGATCATTTGTCATTTTTCTGTTAGCTTTGCCATTGATTTATATTGATTCCTACTGTTACATAACGTTGGAAACAGAAATTAAAGTTTTTATTTAGTCAAATTTATCAGTTCTTTACCTTTGGCTTCTGGTTTTGTGGCTAGTTTTAAGGTTTTTCCTATTCAAAGATATTTTTATGTCCATATCATCTTCCTGTGTTATCACGGTTTTATTTTATTTCTTATCTTAAGGTCTTTAACTCCACTAGAGTTCATTTTGCTATAGGGCTGTATGTAGGAGGAAAAGAATAGAGCTTCATTTTAGTAATTGGAGAGGTAGCTATCAAGGGTAATGAAAGAGAAACTGGCCACGGACAACGGAACACGTGGATGGGAAGAGAGATGAAGTAGGCATGGCAGAGTTAGTATGAAGCAAAAGAGTTAACAGAGCAGGAATAAGAGGCACAGAGCCCATGTCAGGGTCAGATTTTGATGTACGAGGAAGACATCTTTACTCTCTTTACGTGACACTGGCTCTGCTGAATAGCAGTCCCACCATAACTGAGCATTTCAGATCTCATTGTGCATGATTGTGGTGGTAATTTCATGCAACATTTCCCCCCAAAAAATAAAAGGTAGAATAAATAAATTTCATGGGAGCATAAAAAAAGCTTTCACTTAATCTTCAAAAATTAAATGTCCTACGTATATAAAACAGCACCTCATTTTTCCAGCAGCCCCAAGAGCATATTCTAATTATTTTGAAAAGTGAATACTTAAAATATCCAGAATATGACCACTTTAATATTTTCTTGCTTTCTTAAACAGAATACATAGCCCATTAGCAAACGCTTCTTTACCAACATCAAGTATTTCAGTGACAGCTTTAGTGGCCAATATTTGCAATTTTTTTTTTATCTTTTTAGCACTTTTAACTTCTTTTGTTGCTGATCAGTTTATTGTGCTGTGTCAAATTTGGTGGAATTGTATTGAACACCCCAATGCCTCTTTAAAAACTTGGGATTGCCCATGTCCCCTAGAGAGTGATGTGGGTGACTCTTCAGACAGATGTGACTGTATAGAGGCCTAGCTCACCAAAGCCCTAATTACAGCTCTGTTCTGGATGAGTGAGGCTACCATAAATCTAACTTTCATATAAATGAAGTGTCACTGTGACATTTCATCAAATTCTGTCCTTAACCGACTTGCCTTTTTCTTAAGCCAGAATTGGCATATAAAATCTTAAGTCAGCATCAGTTCAATAACACTCCTTAAAAAGTGCTTTGTAATAATGGAACTGTAAACTCACTGAACTGAAGATAGTTCACCCTGAGGAATATAATTTTTGTTACACTTTCACTGCCTGATAAAACATTACTTACTCTGTTTTTTAATTTATTTTGCTTTTTTTAAAACAGAGTACTCTTGGTTGTTTTGCTTTTCAACATAAATATTTCACTAACCTCTCCCCTAAATCTTAATCACTGCTGCTTAGGTATTACCTATGTATTAATACCAAGCAAGAATTCAATCATGTCTTAATTAAAACACCCAACCACTAATAAATTAATTAGGTATTTAGTATCTGGGTGTTACACACTTATAATTTTGAGAGGTAAAATTAGAAATGGAAATAGATAATGCAAGCTGATTATCTTAGAGTTTTATTAACTCTTTGTAATGTCTGTTCCCTCTTGATTCTTTTCTTAATATATAAACACTTAAAAATTAGGCATATTTGCAGTTCCTGTGAAAGTGTGCAATTCCATGTCATTATTTTCTGTGAAAAAAGTTCTACAAATACCTGAATCTAAAAACCATCCCCCTATCCCCACTCATAACTGTTTGACTGAATGATTAAACCAACTAAGAGGGAATGTGAAGGCAAAGAACCTAAGGTGAAGGTATGGTCATAATTTTATAATTCATTGTGCTGACTCCAGGAAGTCCTGATTAAGGCAACACTTAGAATAAAAAGTTATTTTTTGGAGAATGCCTACTATGATCCAGAGATTGTACTAAGCAACAGCTGTCTGAAAAAGCCCGATTAAGCCTAGGTGAAACAAGAACTGCTCAACTGAGCCTAGTCCACATTACCAACCTGCAGAACTGTGAGCTAAGTGAAAGTTTGGTGTTTTGGACTGGTTTGTGACCTGGCAGTAGCTGACTTCTAAATCACTATTAGCTAGTGCAGGGTTCTAAGCTTCCATCTGAACCTGAAAACTAGGCAGCCTTCCCATTACCATACAGGCACTCTTTTTTTTTTTTTTTTTTTAACTCACTGGAGTATTGAATGTTATATCTGGTATATCTACACCAACTGAGAAGCTTACTTTAACTATGCAGCATGAAAATATGTAGATGTAGAATATAAGGATAAAATCTGTCTTGGTAAATATAGTTCTACAAATTAAAGCACTTGCTAATGGCAAAAGACAGAAAGATATTACATAGCTGTGTATATTTGAGGTTGCAGTTTTTACCTTGTTCTCCTTTTATTCAGAAAAGATGTCATTTCATTCTTCAAAGAGCTACAAAAGCAGAGCAGTTTTTAGAACCTAATTTTGGGGCTGATAACTTTAGGTATCACACTACCTTGTAGTTCTACATTTAATAAGGGACTGTCTTTCAAACCTGCATGTCCCTGGGCAATGGTCAGAGCCCAAAGAAATCGCTGTCTTCTGTTACCTAACAAGTACTTAGTATAGCTATGGCTTTCTTTATTGAAGGATGAATATTGAGAAATTAAAAACAACAGTAACAATATTTCTTTCATGAAAAAATACTAAAGTGCAAGAGAAAACAAACATCATCTTGAAAGAAGAAGAGCACATATAAAATGTAGTTTACTACAGATCCAGGGGAAAGTGACATATTAAATCAAATTCGAAAAGTTATTAAATAGGACATTAAAGTTATAAGGAAAGAACAGGCTGGCTTAAAAGAACAAGAAGATGAGATATAAAGTCAACAAGCTTAGATGAAAAGGGATCTAGGTAAGATCAGAAAGGATTGCAATAAAACTAAAATTGCAGAAGTTTGAGTAAAATACACATTGAATTTATTGAAGAAAGTTAGTGACTTGAGATAATCGAGTCAGTAGAGAAAAACTTTCAGAAGTGTCCCAAAATAAAGAGGAAAAAAGGAAAAAGAGAAACAACAATGATATGATTGTAGCAGTTGATATTTATTGAGCAGTTACCCTGTACCAAGTTCTTTTTTTAATAATACAGATTACTTTTTTATCCTCACAACAACCCCATGTCATTTGTACTATCATATACCACCATCACTTTACAGATAGAAAACTGAGGCAAAGAGAGTTTATGAGCACTTCCCTAGGCTATAGAATTTGTAAATAGTCGAGGTAGAATTTAAACCAAGATAGTCTGACTCCAAAAAATCATGCTTTTAACACCAGTGTATTAATGCTGCTCCCTTTTTCCTGAAGAATCAAGACATTGCAAAGTAAATTTTCTGATGCTTAAAAAGGCTTCTGTAAGAAGATCAGAAGAGTTTACCAGAGTCTTGTATAGTTAATGAAAAGTGTGCCATACGAGGTAGGTCTTGGAAAAGGTATTCACACTGAAAAGATAAGTTTTATATGGCTATAAGAACTAAGGCAGAAAACAAAATAAAACAAAACAACAAAACAAGAGGTTACCTTCAAAAAACAAAAGTCGCCTATGCCTTAGAATTTTTTCTATAACATAAAAGTCAAAAGAAAGGCCATGCAATAAATAAATAAATAAGTGAAAGGGAAAAAGTTGTCAAAAATATCTGACAAATTTTCTTTTATGTATTAATAAAATAGAAATACAGTCTTAAAAAGATACTACTTGTATATTCTGGTGATATATGAGATACCACACAGGTGATATGTGCTACTAAAAATGAGGAACTTGTGATTTCAAAAAAATAATGCTAATATCGAACCATTTAAACATGAAATATACTATGAATATTATTATAAAAGTGGATGCATATGACAAAAACCCTGAAATTAAATATATATAATATAAAAAGAATTGAACAACATTTAGCATTCCAAACCTCAAATCATATTTACCAATATTAGGAACTGGAATGAAATCTCTGTGGTTATGTAGATGTGGACATGGCAGAAAGCATTAAAATTGCTTATAGTATTCAGGGAGAAACGGTATATCACAAAATCACTTTTGATGCTATGCAGAAGCTTTTTAGTTGATGTGATCTCATTTGTCCATTTTGCATTGATTGCCTGTGCTTTTGAGGTTTTACTCAAGAAGTCTTTGCCCAGACAAATGTCTTGGAGTGTTTTTCCAGTTGGCAAATATAGCAGAGAGGGGGAAATAAAGTGGGAATAGCTAATGGGTACAAAAATACAGTTAGATAGAGTGAATAATATCTAGTATTTGATAACACAATAAAGTGACTATAGTTAAAAATAATTTACTATATATTTTTAAAACAGCTGAAAGACTAAAATTGGAATGTTCCTAACACAAAGAAATAATAAAATGTGTAAAGTGATGGATATCCCAATTACCCTGACTTGATTATTATAATATTGTGTGCCTATATCAAAACATCACAGGTACCCTATAAATATATACAATTATTATATACCCATAATAGTTAAAAATAAAAAAATTTAAAACATAAATATAATAGTGATATATCAATAAAGTAATAATTATACATATTATTATTAATTAAAGGATATTATAGAAAATATAATCTATTTGACTATAGAACGAAAAGCATAAAATTCCTAGGAATAACCTTCACAAGATGAATGAAAAGCTTGTTTGAAGAAAACTAATAAGATATTGCTATGGTTGTAAAAAGACTTTAATAAATGGAGAAGAAATAGGGAGGAGGGATTTAATATAGTAAATATTCAAATATTCCTAAATCAGTATAGAGGTTTCCATTTGTCTAGCTAAAATTCCTACAGTACCACCATTTCAAAATGGAAGATTTATCAAAGGTATGAATCTCTTCTTCCTACTAAAATCCCATTGTATTATAATTATCAAAGAAGTGTAAGAACTATTCCATAACAAGACTGGAAAACTAAGAAGGGTACCAATAGTAGTTCGGATTAAATTGGCCCATGGATGACATAAAACAAACAGACCACGTAGCTAAAACAATAGAGAAGTGTTTCATTTGTAGATACAAGCCGTACCTGGCTAGTATGGCAGCCTCATGGTTATCAGTGGTGCAGGCTTCTTATCTGGTGTTCTGCCATTCTCACTGTGTTTAGGAGAGCTAATTGAACTCCAGCAATCCCAGCTGCATTCCAGCAAGCAGCAAAGATAAAGGAGAGGAAGAAGAGAATGCCCTCTCCATTAAAGAGTATTTCCCATATCACTTCATATATCTCATTGGCCAGAATTTAGTCACATTGGCATTGTTAACATTAAGAGAGGCTGAAAAATAAAGCCTTTGCTTCAGATGGCTAAATGCCCCAGTGAATATAGGGGCTTCTCTTACTTAGGAGGAAGATATCAGATGAGAATATTACGGGGAAGCACGTAGTTTCTTCCACAGGCACTTTACACAGATAAAATATTGAAATGCTTCTAGAATACACAAACAAATGAGTTGTTTTATTTTTGATGGAACAATAATAAAAGTGAGAAATATGACTCTGTATCTGCAAAAAAACATATTATTTTCAAAGAAAAATTGCACCAAACAGAGATAAACAGACAAGAAAGTCTTTATTTAAGACTACTGCAATAAGATAGAGAAATTGAGCTCAACTCTGCTGAAACAAAATACACACACACAAAGATTTTAAGCTCTAGGGTCAGCTAGTGGAAAAGAGCTGGAGGACATTAGGGGGTATTGGTCAATGTGATTAGGCCATCTGTGTTTGCTGACTTGAGTTTATCACAGTCAGGCTCTTACTCTCTCACAGAGACTAGGAGAGAGAGCCATTATCTCCTCCAAGATTACGTGTCAAAGGGATGGCTCCCAGGGCCTTGAGAAAGACATGTTGGGTTGTGAAACTGGCAAGAGTCTACGAGAGGGTTTACATCACAAGGGGACAGAGAATTTATCTCCATTTGAAAGATTTCTAAAGTAAATGCTCTAAGAAAAGGGAAGTCAGAGGCCTATAGTCAGAAAGAAGCTGGTCTAAAGTTTAGACAAACTGAAGGGAACATTACAGCTGCCTTGGTCATAAGTTTATTCCAGATATAACAGGGCTGGGAGCAAGAGCAGGCAGTGGGGTAGAGTACTGAACAATTAATTGAAGAATATTAACATTGCTACCCCAGACCCTAGCTTTATAACTTCTGGTTACAGTATTTGCTCCCCAGATATACTTAGAAGAGCAGCTCTTTAAATAAAGAGGATTCTCGTGGATGACTCTCCTAGAAGCAGGATTATACCCCAGATAACTTCAAGTAACTAGAATATATATGGGACCCCTGTACTCAAAAGGCAAGCACCCTTAAGACCACTTTTATTTATTACATAATATGCTATTACCTTAAGCACAGATGGATTCTAGTTTCAAATGACTCAGAGTATTGATCTAACTGAATTCCACTGAAATTTTTGGCTGACGAAAGTACTGATACGGCATATCACTGTGGCAGTGAGTTGGGTGTTGATAGGGGAGACTGTGTAGGCAAATGTCAAGGGGCTTACCCTAAAATAAACAGGTAACTGTAATAAACTTTATGTTAAAAAAATCTAAAAAAAAAAAAAGTAAAAAAAGTCTAAATTGTGAGCCACCTAGAAGTACTGAGATGTTTCCCTACTTCTGTGTAAGTTGATCTCTATACACCTTAATGTACTGATTTAATATCTTGAGGTAAATGCTATTAGATTATTTTTCTTTTGTGTGATAGCGGTGCTGACTTTGAGAAACGATAATACTCATATTATCCCATCTGGCACACTGTCGCTGTTAGAACCTATTTTGTCTTTAGATTATGTAACCCTAGATTCAAGGGTCATACTTTTTTCTCTTGTTTCTTGTCATTTATCCACCTTATCCTCTGAGCTAACATGATAAAGCACAAGGTCCTTTCCGTATTTGTATTAAACAATGTGGAAAGTTCTGCAGTACAAGTCCTCTCCAATTAGCAACGGATTGATTTTAGTGTCATTCTCATTAAGCCAGCCCGGGGAGGTTCAATCTCCAGCTTTTTTAGTGCTCTGCAGTTTACTACTGAGGGAGATTTACACTGGAGAGGCTCAGGAGTTCCCTTTACAATGAATTGACTTGTAAGTCCTGAAAATTAGAAATCTGAAATGGGTGGTCTATTCCATACTGTACCATCAAGTTAAATTTTTGCTTACTCTCAAATACATTTGAATCTGATTCCTGCTGTATAGGAAAAGGTAAAGCAGATCAACTGAAGAAGAAATGAATATACTATACATAGCTTCTTAGATCACAGGTCTTTCTGCAGCCTAAGAATACCCATGAGTTTCCTATGGTGCAGGGACCACATCAAGATTTGGTACCAGTTTGAAGAGAGTAAGATGACAGTGTGAAAAATGGCATTGAATTCCAATATTTGCCCTGGGTTCTTTCCACATCACAGAATCAGGATCTTTCTAGTTATCAACAATTAAGTAAGGTCTTGGGAATCTGAATGTAGACTTTCTTCTATTGTCACGGTATAAAATTGGAATAGTGATCACTGTCATCATCACCATCTGTACCATTTATTGCAGGCCTGGAGTATGAACATTCCTGGATATTTGTTATAGCAGGTATTAAATTACGTGCCACTTCTTAATTTAGAATTAGGGAAAGGGCATACTGTACATAATTCTATCCAATAAGCTAAAATGAATTGTTCATCTTTCCTTGATACTGTGTATCACTTTGCTTGATATAAATGTACATAAGTCACAGGCCCTGCCTTAGTATTTATAGTTCAGAAAGAGAAACAGATACAAAGAGATAATTCCAATGTCATATGATATGCATTATGGGACACAGATAAGGGGATTCAGATCAGCTTGGAAATTGAGGCCAAGCAACTATCACCTATGAAATAAAGAGAAAAATTCTGTAGTATTGATGTGAAAAACCTTGGATGGAGACAAACCCTAGGGATGGACTTAAGGAAAATTTTAAGGAGGACATACTTGGAAAAACTGGAAATATTTCAATAGTCCAAACTCAGAGGCATTTATCCTAAATGGCAGAGAGAATAAAAAGTATGGAAAAGAGTGAGGAAAAGGAAAGACAAGTCTAAGATATCTCAAAGTTTTTTAGTTTGAATAAATGAAAACCAAGAGTCAGCTCTGAAAGAAAAAAAAAATGTATTTTATTGAAAGATAATAAATTTTGAAGGTTGACTAGATATCAGAAAGGAAATAACCTGTAAGACAAAATATAGTACTGAAGTTCTAAAGAGCCAATGAAGAAGAAATATAATTGGGAATTTCCAGTGGGGAGACATAGACCCATTTTTACGCCTATCCTTGAAGCGACTATTTGCATAACTCTCATTATCTTGATCTCTCAGCCTCTGGTGGGCACATGCACCAAAGGCAACATTTATTGTTAAGCCCATGAATGGGAGGCTGTGTTCCCTAGATACCTTTCATTCCTTCGTAGTCGGTTGTTCATGATGGCAAATCTAATTACTACTTTTGCTGTTGATGGCCACGTGTGCTCCTCTGTAGACAGACATCATACAGGCCCTTTACTAACGTTGCTGGAGGACAGATGAACCTCAGCACCTTCTCAATATGGTTAAGGTTAAGTGGGGCTTCCCTTTTCTTCTGCTTGTCTTTTTTTTCCTTTGCAGCTTAGCAATAAAAATAAAACTGGTGGGGCTGAAAGGAAATTGGATTCAAATCCACAGGAGCCTCTTAAATGAAACATCAAGCACTGGCTTCTTAGTGTAAGTGGTTTCCACAGAGCTGTTCATTGTGAGCCCCTACTAGGCTGAAGCGAAGTGTCCAGTGAATTAGATATGCTTACCCCTACATATGAAATCAGTCACATGAGAAAGGTCCTGAAAGCATGAGTAGATTTTCACTTTTCCATTGTTTGTGTGTGACTACCATGAAAGATTTAAATCACATATATCCCAAATGTATGAAGCACAAATGAAGTATGTAGTAAAAAATTATAAAACTCAATCTATTTGGAAAAACTGAGAGCATTTAATATATCAATAAGTATTATTTCAAATTCTAAAGTATGTAAATATTTATCAAGATTAAGAATATAATGATCATAGTCAAGATACTTAAGGAAGTATTTTAGACTATACTATTTATAATAAATGATATTCAAATTTTTATATGCTAAGAAATAAAAGAATATCTATTATCAAATCAGTAACTCACAATCACAGATAGGAATATATGAAATATGAATTTCTACTGTTTATCTGAGAAACCAGTGAGCTTTTTTTACTATATGATAGTAGGAAAAGAAAATTAAATCAGAAAACATGAAATTTTTCATGATAAATTTGTATAATATACTAGCAAAGTATAACAAACTGTCAAAGTGGCCTACCTGCTCTATTCTGTACATTAGGAAATTAGGTACATGAACATATACATACACACACACATACACATGCACACACTTGGCTATATCAGTGGTATGACTGAATTAACTCTTACAATAAATTAAGCAATATTTTTGAGTGAAACAGTTGAATTAAAACAGCAATAACTCCTTTTTACTATACAAATGATGGTTTGTTTATTTAATCCAACTAGGAGCAAATCAAAATGCCATGAATCTTTTTAAAGTTTCAGATAATCAAAAAGAATATTGTACATTAATTTTTCATTACCAAATATTTTGCTGCCAGTAGCTTATGATATTCAAAATGAATTTTAACTTATCTCTTTAATAGAAATATTGATAAAAAATAAATTACAAACTAGACCTAGGAAGAAAAGAAAGACAATGCTAATAGACAAACTGGATAAGCACCATTTCAGTTGAGGAAGTTTCTAGTAAGGATCTGAGTGTTCTAATTATTTGAGAAACTCTTTCTTCTCTTAGGTGTTTAGGTTTTTTGCAAAAGTAGGTCTCATTTTTTCTGTTAACTTTCACATCTCCTACTCACAACGCAGTTCATGACTGGCCTCAGCCTCTACTGAAATTGCAATTATCATGGTTAACAATGATGGCTTACATGCTAAAAATTAGTGAACATGTTTCAAATTGCAATTTTTTCCCTCTCTCCATAGCATTTAACATTCCCTTACCTTCAAAATACTTTGTGCTTGATTTTTCACAGAATCCTGTCCAAGTTTTACTCTTCCCTTTATACTATTTGTTTTTTGCCTTGGTGAAATTCATCTTTAACATTACATTTCCGTTAAAGCTGATAGTCCCCCACATTTTGCCCTTTCCCCCCTTTTCTTTGCTTTCTATGTGTAATTTCATTCATTTTCTAATCTTCGCATTTTCAGATCCTCTATCTCTTCTGCAAGGTCATTTCCTGAAAGGCAGGTATATTGACAGGTCTATCAGTCAAGGTCCAAACAGGAAACAGATGCACAACATGTTACAACAATTCAAGCAGGATTATTTACTAGATGGCAATAATACAGGAGTGGATGAGGTTTAGTAGAACCACAAGGATAGTACAGAAAATCCAGGCAAGCAGCTAACAAGCTATGACTATCCTGGTCCCAAGCGGACAAGGGAAGGAGGAAGATATGCAGGAGTACTGGCTTCTACCAAGGGATGCAACCAGTTTGACATTACCTGAGGTGAGAGAGAGTCACATAAATAATTCTGACTCTAACCTCAACTCCTGCTTCTTTCCCAACTCTTGCTAGAGCTCCCTTTTGGGTCAAATAATTTAAAAGCCAGAGAGCATAGGAGCCCTGTTATTATATTCAGATAGGTCAGGTTTTTTGGACATACTCCATTGTGGAGCAAGCTAGAAAGTAACTCTAGAAGAGCAAACAAATATCTGGTACAGAGTCGTAGATTGAAAACAGTATGCACTGTTTTTGTCATATTGCTACTTTTCAACTACACAGACAGACACCAAACATGCACACTCAGATTGTTTTCCAAACAAACATATCCTTCTGTGAAATGTTATGAATCTTTCTTAAGAATGATATTGTAGTTTGAAAACAGCACAGTGATTCAAGAGGGTGTTTTATGAGAAAGATGAGATAATTTTTCAATCAGGGCCTCCCTGGAGCAGCACCGTTATTAGTCACCAGTTTCCAAAATCTGACTTTCTTGAACCAGATTTCCTAGAAAACGGAATCTGAATTAAAAGCTTATGTGGAGTATAGTCCCCAGCATGAGGGGAAGAGAGAGTGAAGCAGAGAAGGAGGGAAAATAGCAAGGGGTGCATTACTGAGCAGACCACAGCTTCATAACAGTCACAGCTGACTGCTTAGCCCCCTGGACATCTCAAGAGAGCCTTACACACTGCGTCATGTGCGAACAGTCTTTTGGGAAAGAAAGGAGGTGGATGTATCCGGTGGCCCACTCCCAGCACCTGATTTATTCTAGGTCATGTCTGTCCCCTTGGGAATTAACTCCCCGGCACTCACAAGTTGCCCCAGGGATCAGTCCTGTCAGTCAGAGGAAGCCAAAGCCCTGCTAGTTCCAGGCACAGGACCAGTGCTCCCTTTCCAGTAGATGATGTCATGTGAGGGCTCATTTCGTACAGCCCTGATACTTCTTTAGTGAATTGAGAGCTGAAAAGACCCTGCCACTTGCCAGGGTTGTCAGAAATCCTAAGGAAACACTTGAGATCCAGGAATAATTTGTGGGTGGTGGTTATGGCATTAGCAATGACCTGAGACCCTAACTGGGTCATCATGTTAGTAAAAATATTAATAGTGCCGGCCTTTATTGTTCTCACACGAAAGTGCTGATTTGTTAAATATGATGTCTGTCTATTAGTCATAACAAAAAAAAAGTGACTTTCAAACACTTACATTTAAATCTGAGTATATTATTCCACTTTGCATAAAACCCACCAACATCTACAAGAGTGTTTCCCAAGAGTTACTTCTGTGTGCAATTAAAGCCTGAGAAGAGTAAACAAATACTCACAGGTATTTTGTGCCTTACCTCTAGCAGCATAGAGCAAAGAAAATTTATTAAAATTCTTTATTATAGTAAATATTAATTTAATTAAACTGTTTAAGCGATACATTAATTAACTTTGAGGAATATTGATGTTCCCAGATGCTACCCTGTGTTTATCCTATGAATTCCATACTTCCTGACATATGACTAAAAGCATTGACATAAAAATAAAGTCCAGGCTTCTCAACATGATATGTAATGGTCTTTCTGATCAAGATCTTAACACATTTATTTATTTACTCAACTATTCTGTTAAGCGCCATTATTGTTAAAGGGACTATATTGGGCATACAGAATACTGTTAGGAGGAAAGAAATAGATAAAAATCCCTGAACTTACAGTTTAGATTCCAGGGATAATATGCAAATAAATAATCTATTACAGTACAGACTGACAAAATTTCTAATAGAAGTACAAGGAGCTAAATATATAGGAAGTGTCTAAATTGGACTTGAAGAGTGTCAGGCAAAGCTTCCTAAAGAGCTATCTTCTAAGTTAAGAATTGTAGCCAGAATAGGCATCAATTAGGGAAAGTAGAACAAAGCAAAGAAGAACAAATTGTTTGAAGGCTGAGAGATTAGAGATGAGACTCCTCAGGAGGTAGAACCAGCTTGTGGACGGCTTTGAAAGCCATGGTAGGGAGATTAAACTTAATACTAAGAGCAATAGGGAGTCTCTGAATGTTCTAAGAGGGAGAGTTATGCGAACAGGTTCACATTTTAACAAGACCACCTTGACTAGGGTGATTGACAGGATTCAGACTGGAGGCAAGGAAGCCAACTGAATTGGTTTTGTAATCACCTAGGCAAGAAGTGATAGTAAAAGTGGACTAAGATACATACCAACGGATTGAAGAGATCTTGGTGATGGAGTGGATGTGTGGAGGAGAGAAGGAGGAAAAAGGATTATGCTCAGCTTTCTAGTTTGAATTTGGGCAATATGAAAGCACTATCTAGGAAAGAGGATAAGCTTTGGGGGATAGAGAGAGTGAGAGCTCAGGTGCCTACGGCATGTCGAGAGTTTCAAAGTTGCATGAATGGATCTGGTCTGAAGCACTAAAGAGAAACTGGGGCTTTTCAACACCTACAGGACAAAATATTCAAGAGCTGGCATTTGGCTGGGCGCGGTGGCTCACGCCTGTAATCCTAGCACTCTGGGAGGCCGAGGTGGGCGGATCGTTTGAGCTCAGGAGTTCGAGACCAGCCTGAGCAAGAGCGAGACCCCATCTCTACTAAAAATAGAAAGAAATTATATAGACAGCTAAAAAATATATATATATATAGAAAAAATTAGCCGGGCATGGTGGCACATGCCTGTAGTCCCAGCTACTCGGGAGGCTGAGACAGGAGGATCCCTTGAGCTCAGGAGTTTGAGGTTGCTGTGAGCTAGGCTGATGCCACGGCACTCACTCTAGCCTGGGCAACAGAGTGAGACTCTGTCTCAAAAAAAAAAAAAAAAAAGAGCTGGCATTTAAGAATATCCAAACTATAATCCCATCATAATTTACACTGACTGCCAGATCCATTCTCTAAAATATATAACATTTTCCAACTACCAATGTTGGAAATTTTGATAGTTTTCCACATATTATTTCTTCCTAGAATAACCTTTGTCACCTGGAAATATCCTCGCTGTTCTTCAGGTTTAGGTCAATTGACCTTTCTGTGAAGACTTCTTTAATGCTTGGTGAAGACTTCATTTCTTCTTTCTGTGTGTTGTCACAGCATCTTTTTCCAATCTGAAACTTACCACTGTTTGTCTATGGGTCTCATTAAGCTCTCCAAGAACTTCTTAATGGCGTGTGACCAGATAATCTTTACATACTCTCTACCTGGCACATAGTAGGCACACAATGAATATTTATGGAATATATGGAATATATGAATACCTTTAACTATTTCAGCCAAACATAGTCATAATAGTGGTTTTATAATAAAATAAGTAGAGAAAATGAAAAAAGCAAATGGCATTTTACTATGGGAGCATCTGCTTGCTTTCTTGACTAGAAGATAAGTAAAAACTATGAGAAATTAGTTCTTCATAATCTCTCTTGTATGTGCCTCAGGGTTGATGTCACATTCTTCTCATTTAAAGTGAATCCTCCTTGGCATTCCTGAAGATACTTTAATACACTCAGTAAAACAAGATAGACTGTGTAGACATCAGAGGCAACTCCAGTTATTGAATACTGCTATGCAATAATTCTCTGAGGTCCATATATTTTTAGCTGAAATAGTCCTGGTCGTTTTCTGATATATGATGTTCAATTCGTAGAGATTATGAAATTGAGTCACTGAAAAGGTTATTAAATCTACCTGTCTTGAGATAAGCTGATGGCTTATAAAGACTATTTTAAGGCATCACGTTTGACTGCATAGGAAGTGATGCCTTAGACTATCTCTACTGTCCTGAAAATACTGCTGGTTAAACCCAAGTGCCCGGTTTCTCACAGATGAGCCATTAATAAATGTTCATATCAGACAAGGCTAAATTCATTGTTTCAGTATTATAATATTGGGCGATTAAAAGCAAAGCGAGATAGACACTGTTACTTTGATATCTGTGTCTATCCTTTGCTTCAGCACCTTTTGATCTACTTATGTGTTTTTTTAAATATTATTTAGTTTATTTTTGGAAAAGATTAATCTATGCAAATAAGGTTCTTTTCTATTCCAAGGTTTATATAAAGGAAAAATAGTATGCTAAACACTTCTAAAAATAGTGAAAGATATATTAATAGCTCTGTTTGGATCTTTCCTTAGAACTGAAATGGAAATTGATATAGGTTCCTAAGTGTCTCAGCTTGTTCTTTGTAATACAGTAGAATTTTAGGTAATGATTTTACATTTGAATTCTAGTTTAATTTTGTGTGTGTGTGCATACTTTTCTAAATTTATTCCAACATAACTTTATCAGGTTCCTCGAAGTAATCCGAAACCAATGACTGCCCTTCAATGTAAGCATATTTTGAATGTAAAACTATTGTGTTTAACATTTTTCTTTAACCTTCTGAATTTTGAAATGAACACTTTTTCCATCTAGTTTTAGTTTTACTTGTGGATTTATTTTATTAAGCCTGATATTTTAAAATAAAATTTTTAAATCATTCCCCTGATGCAGTAGGCATTTGTAATAATTATGTGGTTTTCTCTTTAAAGAAATGATTATTTCCTCTTGGCCACCGTTGCCTGCAATTCTGCTAGCTGCCCCCAGGTGAATGATGATATTGAGGGTTGTGAGTTCGTGACCCAACTGAGTAGGAATGTTATTAAATGGATGATTGTTTATTTGTAAAAGGTATATTTTACTGACTTCTCATGCAACGTGGTGATGACGTAAGTTCATGTGCTCAAGTATCTACTCAGCAAAATTGCCAAAGAAATATTTTTTAAAAAATATTTTTTAAAAAAAAATCAGATCTGGAAAAAAAGGTATAGGTAATATCAGGAATTTCTATAAGATATACAATTAGAACCAGATGGAGAGAATTTTTTCTCAGCATGAAATTTGTATCTTCTACATTATCAAATGGTATTGTTCATTCAGTTACCCAAACGCTAAACCTGAGATTTACTTATGCTTTTCTTTCTTTCTCCCTAGGCTAGATATTCTCTGCTTCATTTCCAAATCTACTTTCCATCTTTTTCCACCCTGCTTGGTACCCTGGGAGGCTGATTTCTAGGGGCTGCAACTACCTAGCTCCCTTGGCCTCTGACTTTCTGCTGTGTTTGGGCAATGGGATGGGAAGACATTGAAAGAGTAGAAAGAGTTCAGAGTTTATTTATTCCCCATTTTCTGTCAGCCAAGTACAAGTTTGTGGTGGCTGCATTCCTGTCTCCAAGACCACAGCTCTTATCGGGTGGTTCTTCTCCTATACCTACATCTTTGTCCACGTTGCAGAAATTATCATTTGCTTGTCCCTTCAGATTCATGGATAATACAGATTCTAGTCCTGGGGCCCTGCACTGTCTCCTGTTAATTTTCCTAAACTTTTCCAACTTGAAATAGCCAAAAACAGATGTAGATTATTAATTTCCTGTATAAAACCCATTAGTGACTTCATTAATATGGCCAAAAAACCTCCCCATAATCCAGCCCCTGCCTGCCTCTCTAAGACTCATCTACTGGCGCGTGCGCACACATACACACACACACACACACACACGTACACACAAACACATACTCTAGCTTCCTTCACGCCAAACAGCTTGCAATTGCTATGTGTGCTGTCTCTTTCCTTTCAATCTTTAAACATGCAACTTTCTCTGATGGACTTCTGAGTGTTCTTCCTAACATCACAGCTTTCTTTGCCCATCCTTCTAGCAAACTCCTTCTTGTCTTTTCGGACTCACCTGTAAACCTCCTGAGGAAGACTTTTCTGAGTGTTTATCTTCTACTAATGCCAGATATCTTTATATCTTCAACCACATCATCAGTATGTCCCTTCTTGTCCCCTGCCAAGAGTCTAAAAATGTTGAAAGGTTTTAGTTCAAGGTTCAAACTATATGGGTTCACATCCATTTCCACCATATATTTGCCTTGTGACCTTGAGTGAGCTCAAGTGTGTACCTCTGTTTTCTCATTTGCACATTTAGGAAAATAAAAATAATTGTTTTTATTGTGTGAGAATTATAGTAGTACATGTGAAGCATTTAGAGCACTGCTGGGTATACACTAACTCCTCAATGCATTATACAGTATGGCAATTGCCCTTTTTCCCTCTATTCCATATAATAGGTTCTACTGATAACCTTATAATCCTGATGAGTGAATTTTTGATGCGTGGGAAAAAATTCATAAGTGTTTTGGTTGAATAAGTGAATGAATGAGTGATGTGCGATGTATTATAGATTGATTGTCTTGGCTTCTCTCTGGGTCTATTTTGTTTTTCAAATCCTGACTGACAATGTCTAGGTCTAGATCATTTAAAGGAGTCCTTTCCATGAAATAAATATATTTTTTGGATCCTATCAATCTGAGAAAGTTCCTCTCTTTTTGTGAGACTCAGAAGAAAAAAATGCATTTGTCTTTGCCAGCATACATGTTCTTATGGCTGGGGTGAACTATGATATTTTTCATCATGTCATCTTGATTATCAACTTGTCTTTCACTAATTTGTATGCACTTTCCAGGTCATAAAAAATCACACATTTTTAATGCTGCCTAATATTTTAGAATATTTTTCTTTCCTGTAAGTTTTATGTTAAATTGGAAGTATTCCAGAGTAATATCCCTCCATAATGGAATTAATAAATTAAATTTAATTAATATAATAAATGTTTCCATTTGATATGAAACACATAAAAATATGTATATTTATTACTACAGTATATTTCTTACTATCCCTAGTAGCAAGGAATTCAAACCTCAATGACTTCTAAAACTAAATGAAGCCATTAAGTAAAAAATACAGTCTTAGCCAAAAATACTGTTTTTATTAGTTTATCAGTTTAAATTTAATTTCTTACATTTCCTCAAAAATCGATATACCCTTAGCATTAGACTATGAATTTATAGATTTCTTTGAGTATTCATGGTATAAAGTTCAGTTCCCATAATGATTCATTGCATTATATTATAAAATGATTTGCTTTTCAAATATCCAATCTCAGAATGTATGTATGGATTAGAATATGTATAAAGTCTAAAAAACTTCTCTAGCAATTACCAGGTGTCAGAACTATGCTAAGTGTTCATTACTTAAGTAAATAAATAAATAAAGTAGCTTTAAGGTTTTAAATCCTAGAAAGGGGTATAATCATAGAAAAACAATTGAGTGTTCCACAGTACAAATACCATATACAGAATATTAGTAAACAATGCAAACTGCATACATATATCTAAGTCTACTTCCATTTTGTATTTTCCATCTGTAGAAAATACAAAAACATTAAAACACCCCACACACATATTCACAAACTATATTCATTTATATTAGTGTCGAAAACAATAAAAGATTCATGTAGGAGGCCTGCATTTTGGGAAATTTCTGGAAGATTAAGAAAAAGATGGTGACTTCCTTTTGGATAGTGTGGCACCTGAAACAAAAAGTTTAGCTGTAAGATACACATAAAATATAGACTAACATAAAGAAAAAGTATTAAATTGCTATGATGCTAAGATAATAAGAAAAATTCCTACAGTCAAGAAAAAAATGAAAGAAACTAAGAAAGAAAAAGGGGAAAAAGAGGATCCTCAAGAAACTTTCATGCCTCACCTTTAGGTACGAGGGAAAAAAATCTTTCCCAATTATTTATGACAACAAACTAGCCAGACATGGAGGTTTGTGGCCCAAACTTACACTTACTATTTACCCAAAATTCTTAAAGAATATTTTATTTTGTAGTGTTTCCTATTTGGAATTGTCTTCATGAGATGAACAAAGCAAATACAAATCCGCTTTGGGGTAATGCCATGTACTCAGGCATCAAAGTAATCTCACAGATAAGTTCCAAAGAATATGAGCCTACAATGAAAAATGACAATGACTAAAGGGGAAATAAAAGGCACCATGAGACAGGAGCCAACAGAAAGAAGAAGGAGGTGGGTTGGCTCTGCAAAGATCATATGTTGCTATAATCAGATACAGAGTTTTAAAAATTATGCTTGATTTTTTTAAAGAAGAGGCAAAATAAAGTATGTATAAGAGAAAAGATGCCATAAAACTGAGTAGAGGCTTATAAAATTTAAGCAAATAGACCTACAAAAAGGAAAAAAGAATAATAACATAAATTTTAAAAACAGACAAGTTAAACAGCAATTAGACAAAGCTGTAAAGAGAATTAATGAGCAATATAGCGTATCTATTGAAATTACTGTGAATTAAGAGAGATGTTATAAAAGGAGACGAGCACAAGGAAAATAAAATGAGAACATTTAATTTCATGTAATAAATATGTTAACAGGAGAATATAAAGTGAATGTGCGAGGGATATGATTTTTCCAGAATAGGTAAAAAACAAATTCTCCAAATAGAATCTACCACCCTCCCCTGCCCCGGAAAACAACCTGACCTAGAAAAATAAAAATAATTCTGTATCTCAATATAGCACACTGAAAAACTGCTGGTCAACAAAGATAAAGGGTACTTCTTAAAAGTATCCAGAGAGGAAAGAGAAGTTTCTTACAAAAGAATGATTATTGGACTCAACAAGTGAATTTTCAACAGGAGCAATGGAAGAGGGAAAACAGCGAAAACATTACAAGTGCTGAGAAAGACTAGTAAATGTTATTTGAGAAGACATAAAATAAACCAATATCCACCATATAGAACTGTCTCCTATAAACTGATAAGTACAAACAGACCCAACTGAAGAAATGAGGAAAGTATATATTCTAGCAATTCAAAATAAAATGTAAACAACAAATTATATATTAAAAAAATTGAAATAGAAGTTGAAACAATAGTGAGGTTATCCATTTTTAATAATTCTCATTCATAATATGTATATAACAAATTATATAAAGATAATATTTAACTTTGGTGAGGGATTGGGGAAATTAGTACTCAAAAGCATTTCAATAGCATAATTTTGTAACAGCTTTTATGGATTATATATTAAAATGTAGATTGGGCATATTTATTTGACTCAATGAATTATACCCTTAGATATTTATTCTTCAGATGGACTTCCAATGGTCAGAAGGTGTTTTTACAATGATATTAACTGTAGTATTTATAATTTTAAAAATTTGAAACAACCCTAATGTTTAACAATAGGGAAATAATTCAAAATAAATTACCTGCACTAAGAACTTCTCTCTTTAAAATTTCTGAGCTATATCTATGTATAATGACAATAAAAGATCTTCAAAATATTTTGTAACTGGATGTGAAGAAAATATATACCTTTTTTTTGTTTTAGTTTTGTTTAGTAACAATTTGCATAACGTGATCTCCATAGCAGAAGCTGGCTGGATTAACCAAATCTTTTTCCTGCCTTCCTAGGCACATAGCTAGAGTATTTTCCAAAGCTCCCTTGCAGCGTGTTTGGCCCTGTGTCCAAGTTCTGATCAATGGAATGAAATGAACTAAGATTCTGTATGTTCCCTTTTCCCCTACCTTTCTTACCCACCTGGTATTTGAATATTTGAGTGACACCCAAGGAGACCTCAAAAACCATGTGCTGAGATTGATAAATTCTATGTCACCTGATTCCCTAAATATCACTGAATTACGACAGGAAACAGAACTCCTCCCCTCCACCTAGGCTGGGTGAACTTTATGTGGACAAGAAATAAACTTCTGTGTTGTAAACTCCTGAGATTTGGGAGCTAGCATTATTCTTAACTAGCCAATTTCACTTATTTAAAAACCGATAAAGTAAGTAAACTAAATTCCATGTCCTTATAATCTGGATATATATTGTACAAAATGGAACATAGAGTAATTGCCTCTTGGGAATCAAAGTGTATTGGGTTTGGAGAACAATATGAATAAAGACTCTCACATTATGTGCTTCTATAACATTAGAGGTATTTGATATTTCTTTAGCTTGATATATATAAAATGTTGTATAATTAATTATGTCTAAGGAAATCCAAAAGAAATTTGGAGATAATAACTTTGGAACTGTGTCTTGAAGAAAAAAAGGGGGAATTTTAAAGTTTTAAAATTTTAAAGTTAAATTTTAAAGTTAAATCCTAATGTATGAAAAGCATGAAGCATGGAATATTGAAAATATTATACTTGGATGTTATTAGAACACACATTTGGTATATATTGATACTGGAGGCAGATAAAATTGAAAAGTAAGATGAAATCAAATCATAGAGGAATGTATGTTTTGCATTAGAATAATTTGGGGCATGAGAGTAATATCTAATAAGAAAAATGAGTGCAATGAGAAGGATGGATTAGAGGAAGATTTGGAACTAAAGGATGTTGAAAAGAAAGTATGAACATAAAACTGACAAAAGGGCATTTTACTAGTTTACAAGAAGGAAGGAAGGGTAGAATTTTAGATATGGAAGGGAAAAAAAGGAAAGAAATTGAGAGTTTCTGATACTTCCTGATTTGGCATATAAGTGGAAAGTGTTGATCTAATTTCCATTCAGCCTTGGGTTCTGGAATCAAAATTCAGAGAGCTTGCATGTTCTCTGTGATCAAGCACAACTCTAAGTATGGCTGGCAGGAGAAAGGAAAATCAGAATCTATCGAGGGGGACACAACTTTACAAAAATACCCAGTAGATACTGAGGATGGTCTGGAAGGTCCTGGAGTGCCAGTGCCGCCTAACGTGCAGGGATGCGGTGAACATGAATTATGTGAGAAAGAGAATGCTTGTGGTCTAGGGGACCCTATATATGAATATGTAACAGCTAATGAGTAGAAGATGGTAGAAATGAGAAATGCATTTGTCCAAAGAAAAATTAGGAAAATAAAAATCACACACAATTTTGTTAAGAATGAATTAATTTATTTGCATTTTAAAATGTTAAACCTTACTAAATTCATTATGAGGATATGATTCTTATTGTATTATATAATGTTATCTTAAAAAAAGAGTAGCACTTGGTATTATGTCTGTTCAGATTAATTTTCCATGTATACTTTGTTGTTTTGATATCTAATAATTATTTTGAATGACACGAGGATTTTACGTGTATTAACAGTAACGTTATATGTTCCTGCTTTAATATAATAATGTCAATTAAATACATTTTAAATAGCAAAAACTTTATGTTGCTTTGACCTCAGATAAAATTTACTGAGATTGATTATTTTCAAAGTTGTTGGATCAAACTAAAAACAACATAAAATTTTAAAACTAGCTGAGAATGGGAACAATTTAAAATTTTGAAGCCATTTTCAATATGTTTAAAACTCTGTTAAATATTATGATGTTCTCATGATTTCGAAAGTTAAAGCAGAAATTGAATTCTCTCGATTTATTCCTGTTAGGCACCACCACTAAGATGTCAGTAGGTATTTTCGTTATCCTGCATGAAAATTGAGGGCCTGACATCTAAGAAACTCCACATAAATAGTCCAGGAGATGTTAGGTTATAAATCTAGGTGTAGATATGGATATAGGTATGTTAAATACAAGTGTATGTGTTTATAGATACTACATTTGATAATGCATAAGTAGAGATGGATGCTTAGAAAGAATGATTAGCCATACACTATTGTCAAAGAGAGTTCTGCTTAGCTGGTCTGCCCATGTAGGACTACAGGTGAATGGAACACAGTTAGGACAGTTCAGAAAACTACTTTTAATTTAATTGGGATCCATTATTCTACCTACCACATTTATAAATAAAGAATTGTGATTTAGGCCAGGCACGGTGGCTCACGCCTGTAATTCTAACACTCTGGGAGGCCAAGGCGGGTAGATCGTTTTAGCTTAGGAGTTTGAGACCAGCCTGAGCAAGAGCGAGACCCTGTCTCTACTAAAAATAGAAATAAGTTATATGGACAACTAAAAATATATACAGAAAAAATTAGCTGGGCATGGTGGTGCATGCCTGTAGTCCCAGCTACTCAGGAGGCTGAGGCAGGAGGATTGCTTGAGCCCAGAAGTTTCAGGTTGCTGTGAGCTAGGCTGACACCAGGGCACTCTAGCCTGGGCAACAGAGTGAGACTCTGTCTCAAAAAAAAAAAAAAAAATTAAAAGAATTGTGATTTAAAACAACAGCCAGTTTCTAGTTTTTATGTAACTGGCTACTAAAGAGTCAAAATTTGATAACAAACTTATTGGTATAAACGAGATACAAGTTGTTACTATACAAATTATACCAACTATTTTGAGGGGAATTTGGCAAAATCCACTAAAAAATTTAAATGCATATACCAATTATAAGAATTTATGATGCCAGAGGCTGGGGGTAGAGGAAATGGGGAGATCTCGGTCAAATGGTACAAAAAGAAAGAATTTATGATTCAACAAAAATGTGGAGAATTTGGAACTCTAATATTTAGCTGGTAGGAATATAAAATGGTGTGGCTGCCTTGGAAAATAGTTGGTTGCTCAAAATGTTAGACATAGACTATATAATCTAGCAATTCTACTTGTACCTATACACCCAAAAGAAATGAATACATACATCCAAAGACTTGAACAAATATTCATAATAGCATTATTTACAATAGTCAAAAGATGGAAATGACCCAAATGTCCATCAGCTAATGAATGAATAAATTAAATAATGCATATACATACCAGTAATAAAAAAGAATAAAGCTCTGATACATGCAACAACATGGATGAACTTAAAAATATTATGCTAAGTGAAGTAGCCAGTCACAAAAGACTATATATTATATGATTCCATTTATACAAAATGTCCAAAATAGGCAAATCTATAGAGATAGAAAGTAGATCAAAGCTTGCCTAGGGCTGGGCTGAGGGTATATGGTGGGGAGTGACTGCTCATAGAAATGGGGTGTTTTGGGGGGATGATAAAACATAAAACTAAATTATAGTGATGGTTGTACAATTCTATATCTACTAAAAATTATTAAATGATTCACTTTAAAAGGGTACACTGTATATGTAAATTATAACTCAATGCAGCTATTAAAAATAAATTTATGACCCAGAACACAAGAAAAAAACTTGGAACAGCTCAAATGTATTAATTTCAAACTGTTATCATCAATGATGGTATATCCAAGCAATAAAAACCCTCTGCAGTTTTTAAAAGGGAAGTGAAGAACTATACTTATTGATCGAGTAGCCCACTGAGAATTATTTTTAGATAGAAAAACAAAAAGTAGAATAGCATATTCTAATAGGTGGAAAGACAAAGTAGAATGCAGTATGTGTGTTTATAGTACATTCGCATGTCTTTTGTTATCTAGATTATAACAAATTTAGTTTACTACTTTGTAAAATCAAACACAATGATCTTTGAAACTTTTCTTCCCCTTACACTATTAGGAGCCCTAATCTCAAGATTCTTCTAGCTGAGTTTCTTTTTTTTTTTTTCTTTTCAGTACTTCACCATCATTCTAAAAATTCCCCTACTTTTCTGCCTGTGAAGCAGACTTCCCAGGATTCACACATCTAAAAGTGAGCCCACCCTTGGATATAAAACTCTGAGGCCAAAATGTCTGCTCAACAATGGATAAAGTCAGCTGACAATGAGCAAATCCCTCAGGCTGAAGCAGTGTGAATTTTTTAGCCCCATAGTTTTCACAGGCTGCTTGCTACCTGCAAACCAGGGGATTCTGAGAAACCCCTGGAAGAGAGAGAGTGATTGGACTGAGGCAGTGGAGCAGTGTGTCCTCCTTTTCCTGTTCCAACTAGAATTCTACAACATGACTGGAAATTACTGTCTGATCAAGGTGTCTTTCTCTAGTGATCAGGCTTGATTTTGAATAAAATTAGCATATGTTATTCAGACATTAATTTATTAAGAAAAAGTTTTTGAAGGCTTCCTTCTTGCTATAGCAGTGGCTGGTTCCTCACTGTATCCTGGTACCAAGTTACTCAAGAAGCTATCAAGCAGTTCTTCACACTTATTATTTGAGGCAGACAGTAAATCAAGTATTTACATAAGAAAATCAAAGAAGTGCAATTTTTGCAATTTTTTTAATAATCTTGAAAATTTCAAGCCTGATTTATTTCTAAACTCTCATGATTTCTAGAATAAAAAGAAATTGCTCCTTTTTTAATTACAAATTTTAGTAATATGTTCATCATCTAGTTATTTTAATAAACCTCCACATTCACTTGATATTTTAAACTTTATGTAAAAAAAATTAAAATTTTAGCAATCAGGAAAAATTTTTAAATATATAACAAATTGAATAAATTTTCATTCTAAATTTTAAAATTAGCAAATTCATGACATAACGCATAACTTACAAAAAGAAAACTACTGAAAGCCAAGGACTATTAATACTGTTATATTAGATATGAAATTTGTTCTTTATAACATAGAATGTATCTGACTAATGCTGCTTTCAAAATTTGATTCATGATCTTGATGTTTTAATTCATAGATCAATTGATAGTTATTATTTTTGTATAATCGGTTAACAACTGAAATGTGCAAAATATTGATTTTTTTTTTCAGGTGAGATATAGGCTCCCTGAGCAGCTACAGTAGGAGAAAAAAGTAGTGACATTTAATTCAGTCTAATTTATTCCTGAGAAACAGGTGATTGACTGCAGTTCATGAAGTCCATGGCAAATGTTAGATGAAATGGAGAAATTATTCAGAAACACTGAAACCAAAAATTAAATTAGGATTTGGAATACTCAGTAATAAATCCCATGTAACTCAAATTAGCATTGCCATTTAACTTGACAAAAGTTACCTTAAAAGGACGAACTTATATTGTGAGTACAAATAGGAAGAACTATACTAATCTTCTAAAAGAAAAAAATCAGAGAAAGTTGATTATAATATTGCATCAAAAGTGTTGGAATTTGTATTTATAAAATGAAAGAATTATATAATGGAGTCATGAAATTAATCCCAAGGGTGACAAAATTATTTTCACTTGCTATTTTTCTTGTTAGTAGTGTGGTACATGGCTTATTTACAAAAAAATTATTCAAATTCATTTATAAATATTTATTAGAGAGCCTGCTATGGGTCCAAACATTGTTGTTCAGGATAATATGAAGAAAAGAGCAGAGGTAATTTATCTGTCCTTCATGGAAGCTGCAGTCCAGAGGAAAGAGAAGAAGGACAGCCCCAAACTGCCATAAAAATAAATATATTGTTACAACCTGTGATGAACACGATAAAGAAGAATTTTAGGCTGTAAAAGGATTGTAACACAGAAGAATTGACCTGTAGCTTAACATTATATTGGTAAAATGTTTTTTATAAATTGTTATCTATTTCATTTTCTTCAACTTTCTTATTCCAATAAGTTAACATCAGTGTGCATAGTAGATACAAAAAATAGCTATTTAAGTCTCTAACGTCAGCTGGAAATTATGTTTGAACTGACTTCTTTTTGCTAAGCTTTTATCTTTGTGACAATGCACAAAATAAAAATTCACTCAAGTTAAATTGTTGATTATTTCTATTGCAACAACATTTTTTACATTAAAAAGATAATTCTCTCATGATTATATGAAGTGAAATTCCAAAAACACTGCTTTCCAAATAGTATTTAAAACTCACAAGTACACTGAAGACATTAATTCAACAAATATTTATAAAGTGTTTATTATGAATAAGGATTTCTGCCAAAATGAGAAATTTGTGTGTGGAAGGAGGATAGAAAAACAATGACCATGTGTAGCTTACCAAGAGATGCTTCACATAAAATAATTTAACTGTAAGGACATGCTAAGTGCTTTAACAGTGATGACATAGGATGAGAGAAACATCAATTTCATCTTGTTAAGCCAGTAACTACTGCTCAGGATATCTGTAGGTAGCAACTTGGCACTACAGGTGTAAATTAGATAAGAAGAGAGGAATAATAATGCATAGAAAGTAGTTGAACAAACTTCTCAAATTAGGAAAATTCAGGGTGTATAAGGATTAGTAATCTCATTGGTTTGAGAGAATTTAAGGTACTTACTATGAATCATGATAAAGTAGGCTAGAAAAGCAGAAAGAAATGAGGGGCTTTGGGTGTAAAAATAAGGAATTTTATGTAATCTGGAGAGAATTGTTTGTTGTTAGTCATTATTTATTAAGAAAGAAAAATTAAACTGGTAGTAATATTTCTGAAAAAAAAATAGTAAATCATTTGTGGGTATTTCTAAGGTACCTCTTGGATAACTCCTAGAAATGAATTCTAAGTCACTTTGGGGAATGAATATTTCTAGCAATGAACCTAGAAATCACCCAAGTTTAATTTTAGCACCAAAATGTAACATGGCCAGATTTCTTAATCTTAGGCTCATAACATTTGTAATAAACAAAGGATGTCTATGTTACGCCAAAATTCTAATTCTTTCCCATAAGAGAATTGGCTCTTAAACTTCTGAAGGCCAATTCTTCCTTCCAGGTTTCTTACTACTTTGAAGAAATTAATTTAGCTTCTCAAAACCATGTAGATTTACCACAGCTCCATGATTTACCCAGGGTCACATTATGTAGCTTAGACATTTTTAACACTTAAAAATCTCATAATTGTAAAACAAACATTATTTTATTTGTCCTCAGTCACACCTTGGATCAATGTTGCTTTTATTCTCTCTTATTTTAAACCAAATTTTCTAGTATTTATATTTATTTTCCTAGTACTTTTACTTATATTTTGTTTTCTGATCTGTTTATAAATTACAGATCCCAGGATGTTCCTCTATCTCCGACAGCCTCCTTCGTTGCTCCCTCTGGCGTGACACAAGGGGTTGACTCCGTGCAGACTTTCCTCAGCCCCTCTCCTGCAGCGCCCTCTGTGTGCCAGGAGGAAGTATGCCACAACGGAGGCACATGCCGGCGCATCTTCCTCTCCAGTGGAGTAACCTCGTTCCAGTGTGACTGTCCTCTACATTTTACTGGCCGTTTCTGTGAAAAAGGTAATCAATCTTCATTATCCTTCTATATTTCTTTTTAAAAACTTCTCCAGAGAATGGAAGAGAGTTGAAACATATTATAAACCTGCTGATGAATACCAGCACAAAGAAGAAACATCTGTATAATTTTATTTAACAATGCATTCTAATAGAGCACTTTTAGCTCAGTATTGCAGAAACAAAACTAAGTTTTTTTTCTGTGTTAGAAATGCAATTCAAAATATATCTCCAATTGCCCCATAAAATAGGAGTTAAAATTCAAATGTAGTGTTATTAGTTATTTCTAAAATTATGGTGAATTCTTTCTTTATCACCATAGAGACAATTAGATTCTAATTAATACAATTTTTGTGCTTAATAGCTAATCAAGTCACTACATTTTTATATTTTATATACCAATACCCACATTTTAAATTTAGTGTTTAAAAAGAGTACATTATTTTTTGATGCTTAACAATATGGTTTCAGCATTAATGGAGCCATTTATGAATCAAAATAATGCTACCATATTGTCAACATCTAATAGCTGTCTAAGAGGTTTTCAGTTCATTAAGACAGTGCTGGGCAACTAAAGCCAAAATTGCCCTGGACGTATTACAAAGGCATCAGGTCATGATACAGCTGACTGCATGTGCCAACATTGAAAAGTGTCCATTGTTGTCTATATAAAATTAATCACTAGTTCTAAATTAGGAATGTGGGGGTGGTACTATTGGATTATGATTCAGATTGAAGAAAATTTCATCACTTATCTAAGATTGCATTAAATAACTCCCCTTTTTAGTGCTAAAATATGAGACCTCCTTAATTCAAAGATACATGTATGTTATTCAACTCTTCTTCCCAAATGACCTTGTGTGACTAATGTGGATGTTTTAACATTTAGCAAAGTAAGTAAATGCAGTAAAAAGCACAGATATGGAAAGTTTATTTTCATGTTCATTTTAAAACATCATATAAACATTCTTAAAAATCAATTTTTTAACTGTAAAATGCTTTTGAAGACACATCACAATGGCTTGGTTTTTGGACAAATACATCTTGTGTATGGAAAATATGAGTTTTGCTTTCTGCTACAATTTAAGACCATTTATGTTACATTCTATGAGTAGAGGTCTAGGAAGATAATTTAAGTTGTAAAGCTCTTTTAAATTCACATTTAACATTTAAAACTCTGAGAGGGCTTTTTCTTTCTTTAACTTTGTGCTAGGCAGAGTCTTTGAAAAATACCCTTTTTATCTCTCTTAAAATATACTTTGATATTTTAATTTTTTAATGTTAGCTTATCTCCTAGTCAATCACACATGCTATACTAGGAATAACCCCTAAGCCCTCATCTCTTCCTGTCCTACTGAATCCCCAATTCTATCTGCTTTAACTTTTTATCTATTAACTTTAATACTTCAGAGAGTAACCTATATTTTCCTCCAGAAAAAAAAGAAATTCAGGTGTATTTGGAGTTAAATCAAGACTTGGCTGAGGTTTAATGTATTTGGTGTTTTGGGTGGCAGAATGTAGGAAATTGACCTCAGGAAAAAATTGGGAATTTGCCCTATATTCACTGTTGGAATTATTCTATTTTTTTCATATTGTTAATCACTCTCTACTTTCCATATTTTTGACAATTTTCCTGTTGAATTTATAATATTTTAAAAACTAATAAATTAGATTATGTTTTGCTAAATAGTAGATAATCAACTATAGAATATTTATTTTAAATGCATAATAAAACTACTAATAATATTTTATTAATGATTATCAGCAAATAGAAAATTGCATTTCTAAAAGAAAATTTAATTCAGTAATATCTGAGGCATATGATACACTAAACAAAATTCATGCAACAGGACTATTTTTAGACTATTAGATATCATAGTATTATCTGTAATTTGATTAATATTGTCTCCTTTTCTAGGAAATGGTTCAGTATAATACATAGAGTTTGTTGTGATGTGCATTTTCAGAACTAAAAATATTATTTCTAAATATAAAATTAGTAGATATTTATTTTTAACCATTTGCCCCTTAAATTTGAATAAAATACCTTGCCTCTTTCAATCATAAAGAAAGCCAAGAACAGGTTTGTGTTTTTAACCTAATGCTCTAAATATAATTCGTAATAGTATGTGTCTTAGACTCCAGACTGACAAATGCTGACTGCTGCCTGAGGCTGTGATTCAGGAATCAGGCACCATGATGTAACTTTTTATATATGAACTAGGTTGGCCAGATGCCATAATTTTTAAGTGTAAATTTCAATAAACCATATTGTATGCCAGTTTCAAAGTGTTTCAATTGCCTGGCAAAAACTTTACTTTGGATAAGCAGTTCCTAAATATTCCCTATTTATATTTATTATATATGTATATAAAATTTCTTAGAAATGTTCTCAGTATTAAATGCTTAAAATTTAAAGATAAATAAGAATTTATAGATAGATCACCACAAAAATAATTTCTTAAATGACTCCTTTATTGAGTAGCACAATGAACACCTAAAAT